>NW_013679012.1:0-2713 GCF_000517525.1 Limulus polyphemus | reverse complement strand
CAATAAAATGTTTTAATACTTTATTACTAATCTGAAAGTTGAAACTGGTAAGCACTGGGACGTTGGAAGGGGAATACTATGCGATGAATATTACATACTTTTTCAAGGATAAAACTAATATTTTATCGTATGTCACATATATGTGCCCATGGGTAAAACATCTAACTTGATAGCTTGCATGACATTTCTAAAGCACGATTTTCTCTAAAAAATATATGGTTTTGACGTTAAACAAGAAATGTTTGAAGCTATACTTTTATTATCACTAATTACGAAGCTAAAATGGATATAAAGTTAAATTTATTGTTTAACAACATAGTTCAATAAAACTACAATTCTGTATCTCCCAGGAGTGAGAGAGTTTAGTATGCCTTTGTCAAAAGAGCCTGTTCTTGGCAAATGGAAGATTTTTGCAGCATTTCCTGGTGTTACTACTACTACTACTCATCACCAATTTAAAGTTTCTGAATATGGTAAGTAGAACTGTAACTTTTAAAGAAAAGTGTGTAAGTCCTCTAGAAAATTTATACTTTTAAATAATGGAATAGAGTCAGCAGTAAAATAAAAAATATGCATGCAGTATGTTTTTAGGGACTTGCGCTCATCATGCCTTACAATTTCTAATGCGAAAATAAATTTATATAAATAATTTATTGAACACAGACAACTACAAAAATATAAATATGACACTTTCAATATGTAAATATATAGATAAGTTAAAAAAATTTATATCTTCTGAATTCGAACAATATTCGTGGAAAGTTTTTTATTTTCCCTTTAAATTAACCGGCTGATCAATAAAGGCTTGAATTTGTTATACTCTTACAAGTTCCATACAAATAGCAAATAATATAATGTTCTCGTAAACTGTTTGATATGTTTCCTACCACTTAGTCGATATATACCTTTTTTCAAAATATATACAAATTGAGTAGGTATTCTTCATATGGAAAGTCAGTCAAACGAGACAATGAGGTTCTTTCGCCCTAGTTACTCATTGAACTTAGGTCAATCAACTAGGGTGTCACCTGTACTTTCTTGTCTGATAATTTCCTATGGATACACCTTTCCTTGCTTTGAAGAGAGTGACAGTCTGTCACGTGAGTAGTACCCCGAACCAGAGAAGAATGTCATTCTTCTTACTAGTATATACTGCTATGTTTTCTAATCTGGGGTACACTTTTCTTAAATACAGAATACGATTCAAGATAACTTCTTAAGGTTACAAATCTCTCTTCAGTAAAGACGCCACATTATACGCGTGTATTTTAAATTTAATTGTCTTTTGAATTTTTTTGACTGGGTCTAACTTGTGTCCAGTCTCGACGAGAAATCAGTGAACATTAGAATATCACAGATGAAATAAGACACAGTCTGAGTACAACTGCTTATAAAGTTAAGTCTGTTGAATACTAGTGATAAGTTGGCCTAAATATAAAAACTTGCTGATGATAAGATAGTCAGGTCACTCTGGTTTACTGACATTAGGAGTTTAGCGTTGCTGCCTCTTGTCATTTCATCTCCAGATAAAAGGAAATAATTCACGAGTTTCTGAATTCTAATATACATAACCAAAAAAAGCTAAAATATATACAATATCAAATACTTACTACGTGATTAAAATACATAGGTACATCTAATTTAAGCACATAGCTTGAATTACTTCAAGTACGTTGTTACCTGTGCTCTCTATATAATACCATGAATATTAACCAGTAACGAAGCTTCGAGAGAGAGAGAAAGTAAATTAAATTTTAAAACAGATTTGGAATAGTATTATGAATACTAGTTATTATAGAGCAAATTGGGCGTTTGTTACTAATTTTTGGCTTCCTGCTTGACAAAATTTAACGAAATCAATGATGTTTCTAAATGTAAATTTGCTGAGATGGAGTAAAATTAGTACATTACACTAAACATAGATAATACTAGACTCCATTTCCAATTAATGAAATAACTGCTGTAATATAAGTGTAATCATACTTTATTATTATTATAATACCTTTTTTATACCGTATTCTACTTCTTTCTTGAAGTGTTACCAAAGTTTGAAGTACTCATCTCTTCTCCAAGTTCTGTTCTTCGTGGAGATGAAGAACTTCCGCTGACTATATGTGCTAAGTAAGTTTTACTACCAGAAAATTGAATTTTTACGTCTCATTAATTATTAATGGCTCAAGCATATAGACATCAATTCACTACCTGTGTGTCGTAAACAATGAGATTAACGTTACGTAAAACTATGATTTTATTGTTAAATGCTAATAATAAGGACGTAAAATATTGTTAGTTTAATACATAATTAGAAACAAAATTGCTAATTTCCCAAAAACAAAGGTTATGGTAAATAATTATATATAATACTAAAAACGTCTGATTGAAAAAAATGTTTTGAATAGCTAAGTACGGTTATAATTTCATAGTGTTAAGTACGTACTACACCATTTCTTTCAGATACACTTATGGGCTTCCTGTTCGTGGAAACTTAACGTTCGTAATGTCAATAAACACATTTAGCAAAAGGGAAAATGAATCACCCTTCTTTGTTTACGAGAGAGAGGTATGTATTTTGATGGAAACATTAAGAATATTTTCTTAAAATCCGATTTCTAAATAAACAGAGATGCATATGAGACTTCCCTGTTATGATACACATGTGTAGCTTGAAATATTAGCTGGAGGAAGCTTCGTGTTAAAAGGGTGAGTTTTTATG
>NW_013679011.1:0-8038 GCF_000517525.1 Limulus polyphemus | reverse complement strand
AAACTGGTGAGAAATTGTTTTATAGACAAACCACGACAGTGTATCAACTGAAAGGTCAGTAAACTGGTGAGATATTGTTTTATAGACAAACCACGACAGTGTATCAACTGGAAGGTCAGTAAACTGGTGATATATTGTTTTATAGACAAACCACGACAGTGTATCAACTGAAAGGTCAGTAAACTGGAGAGATATTGTTTTATAGACAAACCACGACAGTGTATCAACTGGAAGGTCAGTAAACTGGTGAGATATTGTTTTATAGACAAACCACGACAGTATATCAACTGGAAGGTCAGTAAACTGGTGAGATATTGTTTTATAGACAAACCACGACAGTATATCAACTGAAAGGTCAGTAAACTGGTGAGATATTGTTTTATAGACAAACCACGACAGTATATCAACTGAAAGGTCAGTAAACTGGTGAGATATTGTTTTATATACAAACCACGACAGTGTATCAACTAAATTCCTATCTATCTCTGTCTCCATAGTAACGTATCTGAGTAGTTCTGGATCTAATATCTAACAATTCCTATCTACCTCTGTCTCCATAGTAACGTATCTGAGTAGTTATGGATCTAATATCTAACAATTCCTATCTACCTCTGTCTCCATAGTAACGTATCTGAGTAGTTCTGGATCTAATATCTAATAATTCCTATCTACCTCTGTCTCCGTAGTAACGTATCTGAGCAGTTCTGGATTTTGCTTCTCCAGCAGCATTTTTGGCCATACATTCGTAGACTCCCTGGTCACTATCTCTAGCTTCAGTAATCATCAGGGTACCATCATTAAGAATGCTGAGTCTAGCATCTTCTTCCGGGATGATCTCATTTCTAAACAAAATTTATGTAAACAGTTAATAAACAATAAGGTTCCATAATTCAGGATAACATTGTAAACAGTTAATAAACAATAAGGTTCCATAATTCAGGATAACATTGTAAACAGTTAATAAACAATAAGGTTCCATAATTCAGGATAACATTGTAAACAGTTAATAAACAACAAGGTTCCATAATTCAGGATAACATTGTAAACAGTTAATAAACAATAAGGTTCTATTATTCAGGATAACATTGTAAACAGTTAATAAACAATAAGGTTCCATAATTCAGGATAACATTGTAAACAGTTAATAAACAATAAGGTTCCATTATTCAGGATAACATTGTAAACAATTAATAAACAATAAGGTTCCATTATTCAGGATAACATTGTAAACAATAAGATTTCATTGGTTAGGATAACCAAGGTTTAATATTGTTTGATATCACATTAGTTACAGGTGTTTGTGGTTTTAATATTTGACCAACTTTTAATCTCTGGAATACGTATCAAAACATTTAAATATAGACATATAATAACGAACAAACGGTGTTTTCCGATTATTAGCTACGTTTTAGAGGTTCGTCAAACAAAAAATATGTTTTGTAAATTATTAATCTATGTTAGCGTAGTGATGAATTATTATCAGTTTAATTATGCAAATGGACATTTATCTTGGTTGCCATAGTAATCAACTATTTCCATAGCTACTGTGTTTGTATCTGTGGTAATGGTAACTTACTTGTTGTGAAGCCACACTATTTCCGGTTCCGGGTCACCATCAGCCTTACAAGAGAAGTACACTGTCCCCCCAAATGAAACGTCCACGTCTGTTGGTTCTTCCGTGAACTGAGGTTTCTCTGGTCAACATTCCACATGTATTACAGTATACAAAAGTGAACAACTGTTTCATAGATGTCCTAACAACATTTTAATCCATAAATGATTTAACATACCGTTCTTATAGTGATTACATTGATTCACTAGTCAAGTACTATCACTGTCAGCGACATTTTCGTCCGTAATCCCAATAATATTTCACGAAACTCTGCAAACTTAAGAGACTTAGATAAGTTCTAAACCCATGGACTAATGAAAAATAATCCTCATAATAATAAAATCTAATAAAAAGTATATATAATTAAAAAATATAAAACACTGGACTTTTACCAGCCTTAAGGGACAGAATGTCAGGAAAACACTGGACGTTTACAGGCCATAGTGGATAGAATGGCAGGAAACAAAACTGGATTTTTATAAGTCATAAAGTATATAGTTCAGTATAAACAATTTTTATATAAATGTTCTGTTCATATTGTTGTTGAATAAATTAAACAAATTATGCAAAACACTTTTTTTCTGTGGTGAAAATCTCACGCAACGGATAAAAATAACATTTAAAAATATGATAGGTTTTGGTCACCTACTGCAATGGAAATCGTCGAAAGAGAGCGCAGTCAGCGATTTTCCTTGGAGAGAGACTGGGTATTCGCACGTGGCTGCAGCCTGGGTAGTTGTTTGTTTTTCTTTTAACATTTCCGACAGCCAGAGCAGATGGCAGTCACAGATAAGTGTGTTAGAGTCCAGCCGTCTATAAACAACTTTAGTCACTACAGGTTCTACTATACAGAACTAGTCACTACAGGTTCTACTATACAGAACTAGTCACTACAGGTTCTACTATACAGAACTAGTCACTATAGGTTCTACTATACAGAACTAGTCACTACAGGTTCTACTATACAGAACTAGTCACTACAAGTTCTACTATACAGAACTAGTCACTACAGGTTCTACTATACAGAACTAGTCACTACAGGTTCTACTATACAGAACTAGTCACTACAGGTTCTACTATACAGAACTAGTCACTACAGATTCTACTATAAAAACAACTTTAGTCACTACAGGTTCTACTATACAGAACTAGTCACTATAGGTTCTACTATACAGATCTAGTCACTACAGATTCTGTTACACAGAAATAGTCACTACTGGTTCTATTATACAGATCTAGTCACTATAGGTTCTACTATACAGATCTAGTCACTACAGGTTCTACTATACAGAACTAGTCACTATAGGTTCTACTATACAGAACTAGTCACTATAGGTTCTACTATACAGAACTAGTCACTACAGGTTCTACTATACAGAACTAGTCACTACAGGTTCTACTATACAGAACTAGTCACTACAGGATCTACAGTTAATTCAAAGTCACATGTTTCAACTCCAAGTTAATAAGATTAGTTAATACCAAGTCACGTGTTATAACTCCAAGATAATAAGATTAGTTAATACCAACCATCTTATTGGTTATTAACTATAATTCCGAATCTACTGTTTGTATCTACACAAAATGTGAGAAGTTTTCAGTAAAATGTACAGTCTGTTCTACACACAAAAAAATCAGATGTGTAATAAAAGTACTTGTACAAAAGACATCACCGTGAATTGATGACGTCAGTCTGACAGTTATGAGATTATGTTTGTGTGCAGGAAATCACATATTTAAAAATATATACAACACACAGATAAAGAAACGACTATCAAAACCACAAGCCTACGTTCACAACTTGTACAAACCTTTTAAGGTTATGAAAAACATGAGGCTAGAATCATGCGACTGAAAGATCGCGTACACAAAAATAAAAAAAGCAGCATTTGTGTTTATATATCTTGTGGTGAATGACTAAATACGGTTGTGGGCCGGTTGTCTAAAAACCACATTCATCAGGGTAACTATGGTAATCATTAGTAAGTGGTGTGGGATTTGACCGCCACTCGTCAATGAAGGGTTTATGGGATGGTCCCTGTGTCCGAATATACACTGTGGAGCATTTATGGGATGGTCCCTGTGTCCGAATATACACTGTGGAGCATTTATGGGATGGTCCCTGTGTCCGAATATACACTGTGGAGGATTTATGGGATGGTCCCTGTGTCCGAATACACACTGTGAAGGATTTATGGGATGGTCCCTGTGTCTGAATATAGATTGTGGAGGATTTATGGGATGGTCCCTGTGTCTGAATATAGACTGTGGAGGATTTATGGGATGGTCCCTGTGTCTGAATATAGACTTGTGGAGGATTTATGGGATGGTCTCTGTGTCTGAATATACACTGTGGAGGATTTATGGGATGGTCCCTGTGTCTGAATATAGATTGTGGAGGATTTATGGGGTGGTCCCTGTGTCTGAATATAGATTGTGGAGGATTTATGGGATGGTCCCTGTGTCCAAATATACACTGTGGAGGATTTATGGGATGATCCCTGTGTCAGAGTATAGATTTATTGGCCCTACCAATCCACAAAAAACACTGCTGTGGAAATTTTCGGACCACCCCTTACAACCAAGTACTGTGATCCGATATACGTTCACCCGTAGTTTCGGTATTTTACACAATACTAGAATATATATGATTTAAGTTAATGTTCTCGAACGATATGTGTCACTTCAAGGTAGAGGTAGATTTGTTTTTTGGACCCCAACCCCCAAAACGATTCTGGGTCCGCCACTGTTCTTATAAGAGTTCCGACGGTCCCAAAGTGCGGAGCGCGTTTCTGCTGCATTAAAGATGTAAAATAATTACTATACCCTGCAAAACGTTTTTCAAACTCTCAGGGAGTGTATTTAATTTTGTTTCTACGATAGAATTGTGTCTTATAATAATTCGACTTGCTTTTCGAATCAGGATATTAAAAGAACGTCTGCAACGAATTATCTTACCTGAATATCATTTAAAGAAAAATTATAACACATTATCACAAATTACATTAACATGTTAGTTACTCTCAAACCCCGGTGTGAGATACATTAAATGACAATCACTAGTTCTGCCTTTAGAGCTACATTAGGTAAGATACGCTGTGTTATTCTAATATTCAAAGAAAAACCAACGGAATAAAAAGATACATATAATCATAGTTTGAATATCCGAAACTGGTGAAGTCTTGGAAACCGGTATTCTTGGTAACGAACATATTATTAGGATTATTAGATATACGTAAAGTTTGTAGGATGTATAACCTATATCAACAATAACTCACGTGCATTTTATCCTTGAAAAGAAATTGAAAAAAATGAGTTATTTAACAATTAAAAAAGTCGAGAAACAGCTATATAACTAAAATAAAACTCAAAGATAAAGCCACCTCCATCCCGGTGCCTCAACGGTAAGTCTGATGACTAATAACGCTAAAAATCAGGTTTCGATACATGCGTGAGACCACAAATAGCCCAATAGTCTTGTTTTGTGCGACAATTAGTCATGAAATCCCGACGTAAGAGGGCGTGTGAATCAACTGTTTGACTTGGGGCTTTCGTTTCTCATCATTAATTTTTAGATGTTTTTATATCAATGAAATCCCGACGTAAGACGGCGTGTGAATCAACTGTTTGACTTGGGGGTTTCGTTTTTCATCATTAATTTGTAGATGTTTTTCTGTAAATGAAATCCCGACGTAAGAGGGCGTGTGAATCAACTGTTTGACTTGGAGCTTTTGTTTCTTATCAATTTTTAGATGTTTTTCTGTCAATGAAATCCCGACGTAAGAGGGCGTGTGAATCAATTGTTTGACTTGGAGCTTTCGTTTCTCATCATTAATTTTTAGATGTTTTTCTGTCAATGAAATCCCGACGTAAGAGGGCGTGTGAATCAACTGTTTGACTTGGGGCTTTCCTTTCTTATCATTAATTTTCAGATGTTTCTCTGTCAACAAAACATTAGTTGTTTTTTCGACAAAAGTTGGGACGAGGGTGAGTTGGGGCGACAAATATATCGACGAGACATCTTGCTCGTCTTAAAACAGAATCGTCCAACAATCGTTTGTTTCACACTTGCAACTACTATCGTAAAAACAACTGACGAGAAATGATAGTTCCAAGTCAAACGGTCGATTCACACGCCCCCTTACGTCGGGATTTCAAGACTAAATGTGTTCTTGCACGAGGTAGCTTGTTTACTTGTTGAATTTCGTACAAAGCTACACGAGGGTTATCTCCACTAGCCGTTCGTAATTTAGAAGTGACAGACTAGAGGAACAGCGGCTGGTCAATAACACCCGCAGCCTCAATTCTTGAGCTATCTTTTTTCACCAAAGAATGTGAGTCGAGATCCCTAACCACCAAGCCATACCAGGCCAGTATACAAGTTGTCTTTGATATTTGTTGACGTATATAATTATTCCCATGTTTTCCTTGTAAATAAACTTTTCAATTCTACACACATTTATTATTAGACTTTTTAATTAGTCAAATTACATTAATTATCCTCACAGTAATTGGTTATATTTTGTCCATCAAGTAAACATTACCTGAGTTTATTTATTCATCTAATTATACTTAATTGTTAGAAAGAAGTCGTTTAGTATTGCTGCCACCAGGTGATTTGCTTGTTAAATCTCGTACATTGTCGAAACAGGATTTTCTTTGAATACCAGAATAACACAGCGTATCTTATCTAATGTAGCCCTCAGGGTAAAACTAATGGTTGTCATTTAATGTATTACACTCAAGGGTTTTAAGGTAACAAGTCTATTTATAAAATGTTGGTTGTGATAAACTTTTAAAACCATGATCCGTTACTCACAATCTTCTTAATGACTTCATGTCCCGAAAAGCACCAACAGGTATCCTTGACAAACGATTATTGTGTAAAAATCTGTTTAAAAAAGACAAAATGATTAAAATCACGGAAGACTGAATTGTTCTGAAACAATTAAACAGTACTGATTTTAGACATAAACTAAAGAAATAAAAATAATGACAAAGTTGGAATAATAGTCGTTGCGGTCATTTATTGTTCTTAGATGTTAACATTTCTTACTTCAACTGAATATCATTTACCCGCGATCTATTATATGAAATACGAATATATTAAAAACATGTTTAACAAATCAACTAATTGTAGTTACAAAAAACGGTCTTGTTGGTCTCATTAATGACGGTGTTTTCAGTAAGTCACAACAGAGCGGCTTTAGAATATTATTAAATGCGTCATTTTGTACAGAGAACAAAATCTAAAATTTGTAGCCTAAAAAGCATCTATTATCAGAATAAAATTCTACGTGTATTGCAAAGCATGTTAAATAAAAACAAAAAGTGTTTATGGAAGTCCATATTACGTACAAGATTAATGTGTTATGGTCTAGATGTTACGGTCCAGTTGTTGTGGTCCACATTATGCTTTGTGTGTTATCGTCCTAATGAAAACAACATATTTTGTGGGTTGTAGTCCACAATAAGCTTAAGAAGAACTTGTTGTGGTCGTGATGGAGAAGAAATGCTGTTTTAATTAAGGAATTATTTTGTTTGTGACATTTCATTGAATATCTTCTTCTTAAGGTGGCATGTATTTACTGCTTGTGATCATCTAGGCTGTGATTGATGGACTAGCTACTCCTACCAAGCTGCTGTTATGTTTAAAATCAAAACTAAATCAACTCACAATCTTTCCAAAGACGGGAGGTTGGAGAAAGTGTTAGGTTCAATAGCTTCAATCTCGTTGAAATGCATGTATCTGAAAAAGGAGTTGAAACTAACTATAAACCAGGGAAATCAAATTATAAGCATCAAGTAAACCAGGGAAATCAGATTACAAGCATCAAGATATGTGTAAAACTAACTATAAACCAGGGAAATCAGATTACAAGCATCAAGATATGTGTGAAACTAACCATAAACCAGGGAAATCAGATTACAAGCATCAAGATATGTGTGAAACTAACTATAAACCAGGGAAATCAGATTACAAGCATTAAGATATGTGTAAACTAACTATAAACCAGTGAAATCAGATTACAAGCATCAAGATATGTGTCTGTTGGTATGTATATATGATACTAAAAAATACCGTCGAACGTGATGTGTGTGAAATGTTACCTTTAAAAACAACCACTATTACTGGGTAATACAACAATATTGTCAAACGTGACGTGTGTGAAATGTTACCTTTAAAAACAACCACTATTACTGGGTAACACAACAATATTGTCAAACGTGACGTGTGTGAAATGTTACCTTTAAAAACAACCACTATTACTGGGTAATACAACAATATTGTCAAACGTGACGTGTGTGAAATGTTACCTTTAAAAACAACCACTATTACTGGGTAATACAACAATACTGTCAAACGTGACGTGTGTGAAATGTTACCTTTAAAAACAACCACTATTACTGGGTAATACAACAATA
>NW_013679010.1:0-8048 GCF_000517525.1 Limulus polyphemus | reverse complement strand
GTATATACTGTATATACAGTATATACAGTATATACTGTTTAGTTTAATAGTTATTATTTAGTTTATTTTATGTCTTAATGATTATTTAGTTTTAAGACAGGGATGTTGAAGATGGATTGTTTTAAAAGTGTTAGTTCTGAAAGATGTCGTTAAATAACTCTGTACAAGTCGTATGTTGTGTTTGCAATTACATTGTTGTCTAAGCTTTAGTATTATTGTTGACGTCACGTTACTCGAATCTTTGGTATTTTTCTTGTTACCCTAAGTAAGTATTGTTCCATTATATCGTCGCTCGCGTAATTTATAGAAAGTTCGAGGCCCCAGTGAACAATATATATAGGCGACTAGCGTGCGAAAGTTATGTGGAGAAAAAGTAAGTAAAGTTCAGTCAGAAAAAGTAAGAAAACGTGAAGTTAGACTACGTGATTGTTAGTTTAGCCGTAACGGGCGATATTTTAAAGTGAATTTCACAATTTAATAGGGATAAGGAGTATAATTTGTCTTGTAAAAGGGTGTTCTAAAGTAATTGAACCAGTCTGTCTGAAGTTTGTCGAAAAGGACACAATTATTTAAAGTTCAGGATACAACTGTGGTAACCCACGGGGTAACGTAAGTGAATCTAACGCAGATTTTGCAAAAAAAAACAGAATAAAAAAATAATTCGTCTTGTCAGTTTGATTATAAAGTAATTGAATCAGACTGTGTGGACTTTTGACAAGAAAAGAGAGTATTAGATACAACTTTGATATCCTATAATGTAAAGAATTTTGTACATACGTTTGACTTGTTTTAAATATATTGTTTTAAACAAGTGGATTGTGCACTGTTCGTTTTTTGTTGGAATTTATCGCCAATGGATCACAGATATCTAATGTAGAAGAATCCCACCCCACTCACATATACAAAACCCTAACAAAATCATTGATTAGATCAGTTGGGTTGTAATATTTATTTCTAAAAATGTAGTTTGTATGAATGTGAGAATGGTTGAAGGTAAACATATCAAATTTTGTAATTGAAAGTTATAGTAGTTATATGTAAAATCAAGATATAAAATCGACACCTAAATACGCGTTCGTAAACAGGACGACTGTTTTCAGTTTGTAAGTCGTCACTTATGCAGTCATCGCACGTGCATTTTCGCTGATTTTAAATATCAACAATATGAATACGTCATTTTCGCAAGTTTTATAACTTCCAAACTTTGAAGAAATCTATTTTGTAAGAATTCTATGTTACAAGAGCAACGGATGTCTTAATCAATACTAAATTTGATGAAAAATCCCTTTAGCTTAGAACACATACACACAAACTTGGCTGAAGCCTTAACACGATTATTATAGGCTCAAGCTGTGTTGACTTCAGAAAAATTTAAAAAAACATTTACGTTAGTTAATAGTCCAATCAAATAAAATCACTGACATCTAATTTAATATTTGATATTATTAATTTTTAAAAAAGACCCCCCTAGATCTGTGTATAGTTATACAACATTAAATATTATTATTAAATAATTGATGGGGGTCTGAACCTCCCGAGCCCTTACCCCAGATCTGCGCTTATTTACACAATATTATAGAATACAGTTACAGAACTATAAATTAGAAACATAACATTGTGTCATCAGTTCAAAATTAATTACAGTGGCAGATAACCTTAGTAGTTTTGTCATAACAAAGATAGAATATTCAATTTTATTAGTGACAATTGGAGTCATTACCAACCCCTCAAATCACGAAGCATCCCCCACCCACCTATTATGTAGACTTGTGCTTAACAACAAACAAACATAATGACAGTATTTCAAATCCTTGGATATTCGAAATAATCGAAAACTGTAATTTTGATTATTTTAGTAACAAAAGATTTCTTCGTAATTTCGAGTAATCGAAAACGGTAATAATGGGGAAACACTATTTTCATCACATCAATTGAGGATGTAAACTCTGCCAACAGTAAGACCATGGCAGGCTGCGAGAGAAAGAAAGATTCAAAAACTATAACAAGAAAATAAATCTAGGATATTGGGAGAAAAATAATTATAAACTTTAAAAAAAATTAGAGAATAAGATCCCGTTAAATGAGAAAATCAAATAGATTATAGATTAAAATGGATAATAATGATATCACTCTTCCCCAAAGTGCAATTAAATCAAAAGCTGTTATTTTTATAAAAGTTATTTCATATTAGAATACTTACTCCCTTTATTCCGACAATGCTCGAAACGTTGACAATGGAACCTTTACTTTCTATCAGGTGAGGAACAGCTAGCATCGTCAAATGATAGACAGAACTTGGAAAATATGAAATTAAACTGAGAACATCTTTAAAAATGAATAATTATAGCAATAGATGGCGCTACTAATAATAGTGTGAGGAATTAAATTATAAACGTTGACAAAAAAAACAGAGTTGGATTCCTATACCTACAAAATTGTCACTGGCTTGTGCTAAATAATTGTACACTGATTTAGGAAAGCTTCCAAGCGTTTTCCACTGAGGATCTCCGTGAATAAATTAAGATCTTTCAAATGTTTTATTCTGAAAATATTTTACTTATTATTTATTAATTCTATATTTTATTTTAGGACGATTTAACGAGAAATAAACAAACAAAAGTTATATATTATTCGTTTACAGTCCTTTTCTTATTTGTCTACCATATGTTTAATGTTTTTTCTTATTTATCTTTACTCTTACTATATGTAAACTTCCTTACCGAACATTGGTTTTCCATACTAAATCTAGTGTTTCCAAAGAACCTTTTTAAGCAGAGTCCTCTATTAATATACCAGCATTGTTAACCTGAAGATAAACAACGTTTTCAATGTTCCTGCTTTCCTCTGACATTCCTTAAGTTGCCATTTTCGAATTCAAAATAGGAGGAGTGTAAAAATATTATTTGTATTACAAGTGTTAAGCCTTTTTTATTCCTAATGCATCGCCAGCTGTTGGAGTTTAAACTATAATTCTTAATGTTGACCGAGTTTGTTACAAAGCCACAGCCATTACGACGATCTTTTCACGTGGAAGAGGCTATTTTTATTTTCTCCCCACCTGTTTTTTTACATCTCGTGAGTACAGAGGGATATTTTAGATGTGAAATACATACATCTTAAACTGATCTCACGATCTACAACTACGTTTGAGGAAGCTAACAAGCTCGTTTTAACAAAATAAACTCATTTCATATGCAAATAATTTATCTCACATTAGGTTTGAAAGTCATGGTCAACTGAATACTTACATTTCGATATGTTTTGTATAAATTCATAGAAATAATTTTTTTCGAATGACTTTCTACACAACAGAACACAGGGAAGTTTAAGTGATATTCATTTTCGCATATATTTAAAGCGCTAAGCCTATAAGCGCTAAGCCTATAAGCGCTAAGCCTTTTTCCATCTAGTACATTAATTAGTTGCGTGTTATACTCTAATAATATTCTAGTTTTATTCCAATTACATGTATAACAAGATTCGTCATACCTGAGGTTGTGTTTAACATTATTGTCCATGGTACTAAATGATTATTTCAAAGTAACTCACAGGTATTCTTTTAAAATATTTTATTTATTTCACACATTAGATTTCTTTCTAGATTTTTAATAGGTGGAACAGTTATTTTCTTTATAAACTTTAATATATTACACAAATAAATCAATAATATTGTTCACCTTCCACATTTCTAATTAAGCATCATTCTAGTGCTACTTCTATTTAAGCAGAAAACTTTTAATGATAACAACACCGAATGTTTAATAATATCATTAACCAAACTAATAATTTCAATAACAAAAACCTTCGGAACGAATATATAACTTCTCTTTACTTTTCGTATCTTTTATTAATATAGTAGTATTTTTTCTAATTGTAAAGTGACTTATAAATCAAAACAGAATAAACTGGTATTGTAAAAGTTAAATATTTAGTATTATTTAAAAAATAATTGAGCCTACACTATAGTCTTAAAATTCCGAGAATAACACTTAAATTTCAATACTGAACAATAAACAGTACTTAGCATTATTAACAATTATAATATTGAATAAAAATATTCCGAAGTACAGTTATCGACAAAAGTATTTGTGCAATTCGTTTAATTTTCATATTTCCTTCTTGTCACTTTGTTGAAACTAGAATACATTGCCGTAAATGCTTAAACAATAGACTTGTGACGTGTGTAAGAAATATGACTACTATACAGATGTTAAGAAATATACAGAAAACTTGTGTTATAAATAACTTGAATAATAGACAATAGTGAAAAGTATTCCATTGAATTCATATATCTATTTGTATAATTAGAACGTTCCTTTAATTTTCTATATTATATGTTGAATAATAATGTCAACGAGGAAGTGTGTAACTCTGAAAAATCAGTATCAGAGGCTGTCATTTAAGTTTGTCATATCTTTACCTATTAACATCTACTCATGCAATAATTATATTTCATTGTGGTGTAGTTTAATTTTGTAGCACTAGATGACAGTACATTGCACGTATGTTGCAAACACTACAAAGTAGCATTAATTTTTAAACTACATAAAATGAACATGAAATATGAGCATATCCTTTAATTAGTTTTTGTCACTAATGTTTTGGTTTACTTCAGCTATTTATGATATAAATGTTTACTTATTTGTACAACATATAGTGGTTAAAATTATTTCCATATTGAATAGGAATAAAATAGTTTTTTAAAAGTGAAATCTATTTATTGTTTATATTTTTGTGAGTGATTGTACATGAAGTTACCTTTTAATAATATCCACTTAAAAACAAATAAACGGAAGAGTAGATGGCAGCACATTCCCATCAAATATTTTGGAAAACAATTTAATGAAGATATGTCTTGAAAAATAATCTAAATATTTAAATTATACTGATATTTTGTATTGTTATTTTACTTTGTGTATTAAATGTATACGTACTTAATAGCTTATTTTTAAATATTATATGAAAATGTTCCATTTGAGCTGTAATTTAATCTAACGTTTCTCCAAACGAATCTCAGGTTATACTACTGTTATTCAATTTATGATTATAATTAATGTAAAAGATACTACTACTACTTTGTAATATTCTACGTAGAAGGTCTACATACTAGAGGATTAGACAAAATACTAATGAATAGTATCAATACATTAATACAGTAAAAAAGTTTTAAAACTTTAGTAGTTTAATATTAAATTTACCTTCTACATACTACTTCGACATATATTCTTTTTACACATTATTAACCGTCTGTACAGCATACTTTACTGCGAACATCACAAGGTATTTAACAACGTTATATAAAGGAGATAACAAATAGTTTTATTGAAAACAAATATTTGAGATGTTTCTAAAATTTAAGGATTTCAAAAATTAAATTTGAAACAAAGAAAACTAATAAACTTTACAATGAATAGTGAACAAAACTATTCACGAACAATTCTTACACATACACACATAGCTTAAAATATAGTATATTTGTATGTATTACTATGAAAAATACAAAGAAAACAAGGTACTTGCATTGTAGGTGAAATTAACGGAGCACGTGTCGAAAAGTACAATGGGCGTCAAATTGATATACATCTGATATTGAGGAAGAAATTATTTTGTATACCTCTTCTTCAATATAGTATAATGAGAACACAGTACAGGTATAGTATGTATAATTAGAATTGTGTTAGTACGTTTGAGTTTTTTAATCATTATATTCGTACTTCTTATTACAGCAAGTGTAAAAAAGTTATGCCATCTTGTTTTTGTTTTTTTAAAGTTATTTATTGCGTGTGACTACATATAACATAAAATGAATATAGCGAAAAGTAAAAAAGACAATAAATATAAATAGTAACAATACATCAAGTTCACTATCCAAACATTCATTCGTCATTATTTCTACACTTTTTTTATTTATTAGGAATCACAGAATATCGTGCCATATAATAAACTTCCATTTCAACAAAAGTGTAGTGAAAAGGTACATAGCCACTAGTTAATATACAAGCAAGAAAAAGAAAGATGCATGTCCGATAGTTTGATCAACATTTTGCAAATTACTTTAACATGCTCATATATTTACGAACATATATACATACGTGCGTGCGTATTTATGTACAAGATATTTTGCATTACATATTAATAAAGTGTACATGTATAGTGAATACCTCAAGTAGATCGAAACTAATAAATTGCCAAAACAAACAAATAGTACCTTCATATTAGTGGTGTCGATACATTTTTTGTAATCCTTCTCATATTTAGGTATTACCGTTTTACAAGCAAGAATTTTAAATGCAATATGTTAATATATGTACCGTTAGTTATCAAATTAACAAATATAATAGTCTAACTATTATAACAACTCAGGTTCACTTTCCAAACATTCATTTTTCCGCTATTAAATAGTTATCACTTTATAAGTGATTTTAATGAAAACTAACATTTTACCATTTTGTGCTCAAAATTAGGACAACATACAGAAAATTTAAGACTGTTAAACATAAAAATTAAGGTAAAACTAACATATACAGTGACAAATAAATTATAAATATCAGAACACTAAGCTTATTTTTACCATCAGCAATTTTTAATTCATTTGTAGACCATTACATTTGGTTAAAATACTAAAATTTTAACCTGCTGCCATCTATTGTTCACATTATATCAAACATAGTTTTGTATTAATAACCAAAATTTTAAGAGTAGTCTATTATCAAGCGAGGTTTTCAAAAATGCAATAACTAATTTATATTCCTATAATTTACTTCAATTATTGTTTAACTAAAACATTGCCATCTTTTGTTAAAAAGTATAACTATGAAATGAGAAGGTGATAACTTTATTTTGTATTTACTATTTCTTATAGTACCTCATTGTTGAATTATCACTATTACACAATACTTTTACAGTCACCAAAAGGTGTCTAACTTTGGTGTTTAAGAGACGTATATGAAATAAGGAAAAAACATTTAAAGATTTTAAGTCTTCAATGGGTAAAACAAAAAATTGCAACTAATCTACAAGTTCCATTTCAAATATAATTTTTAAAGATGTCAATTTAAAAACCTTTATAAAACACTTGCCTCTATAATTAACATAAAGTGTAGTGTTATATAATGTTTGCAAGTACACGTGTTAACCTTTTTTTTTTTTTTTTTTTTTATAATATTTTAAATGACGTGCAATAATACCAGGACGTAAATAAAGAAAACAAATATCCTAAATAGTGATCTACAATTTAAAGTAAACTTCAGAATGATTTCTTTATGCCACTAATCAGTTGAATTATGATCAATACTTTATTTATAGTAAAAGCAAAACAAAAGCATTCAAAATGATTTTTAATTATGTAAATTATTAAATAAGAAGTTAATAATATACTAAATGATTCAAGCCTTAAAGTGTTAAGTTTAGAAAGAACACATTTAAAAGAGATTGTTTAAAATGCATCTTTGTTTCAAGTTAAAATTATATTCGATGTAAAATGTTTTAAGAATTCTACACAGAATATTAAGTTTAATTAGTAAAATTACAAACAAAAACACAACTTTAACTAATAGGATAAATTTACCTTTGTATCAAGACAATTCTGTTTCTGAAATTTATTTCATATTATTACGCCTCCGTGTTATTTTGTTAATTTCCCATTATAAATTCTTCCCGTTGGAACTTCAGAGATACAAGTCCTTTCTTAAATAAAACTAGTTTATTCTTTTTCAAATTAGCTTTGGAATACCCTTAATTTCCACAGTCACTTTCAACACACGCTATAATTCACAATGATTCACGCACTTACTTACGTTCACTACCGCGCTTGCCTCAGTTGTCCGTCTTTATCTCTGCAATTCAATTCCGATTAATTTTTCACGTTATCTAGCGCACTTGTATACAGGAATAGAGGTCGTTAGGACATATTGGATTATTCCCGATGTTCACCGATCCTTCTAGAATATCATGACGTGTTAACAGCGTCATGTAACTACCGCTGTCATAACAATATATATTTTTCATTTTGCTTAATAAAGGATGTACAAAAGTGCAATGTTGAAAAG
>NW_013679009.1:5252-8733 GCF_000517525.1 Limulus polyphemus | reverse complement strand
TTACCCATGCCTTAATAAGGTATGGTATAATCATTGTGTCTAGGTATTTTACCCATGTCTTAATAAAGTATCTTATAATCATCGTGTTGATGTATTTTACCCATGTCTTATAAAGTATGGTATAATCATCATGTTGATATATTTTACCCATGCCTTAATAAGGTATGGTATAATCATTGTGTCTAGGTATTTTACCCATGTCTTAATAAAGTATCTTATAATCATCGTGTTGATGTATTTTACCCATGTCTTAGTAAAGTGTGTTATAATCATCGTGTCTATGTATTTTACCCATGTCTTAATAAAGTATGGTATAATCATCGTGTCTTTGTATTTTACCCATGTCTTAATAAAGTATGGTATAATCATCGTGTCTATGTATTTTACTCATGTCTTAATAAAATATGGTATAATCATCGTGTTCATGTATTTTACCCATGTCTTAATAAAGTTTGGTATAATCAACGTGTCTATGTATTTTCCCATGTCTTAGTAAAATATGGTAAAATCATCGTATTGATGTATGTTACTCATGTCTAAATAAAGTATGGTATAATCATCGTGTTCATGTATTTTTCCCATGTCTTAATAAAGTATGTTATGATCATCGTTTCTGTGTATTTTACCCATGTCTTAAAATGAACATGATGATTATACCATATTTTATTAAGACATGGGTAAAATACATGAAAACGATGATTATACCATAATGTATTAAAACTTGGGTAAAATACATGAACACAATGATCATACCATATTTTATTAAGACATTGGTGAAATACATGAACACGATGATTATACCATATTTTGTTAAAACATGAGTAAAATACAATAACACGATGATTTTACCATACTTTATTAAGACATGGGTAAAATAAATGAACTCGATGATTATACCACACTTTCCTAAGATATGGGTAAAATAGATGAACACGATGATTATACCATAATTTACTAAGACATGGGTAAAATACATCAACACGATGATTGTACCATACTTTACTAAGACATGGGTAAAATACATCAACACGATGATTATACCATAGTTTACTAGGAAATGGGTAAAATACATCAACACGATGATTATACCATACTTTACTAAGACATGGGTAAAAAATATCAACACAATGATTATACCATAATTTAATAAGAAATGGGTAAAATACATCAACACAATGATTATACCATACTTTACTAGGAAATGGGTAAAATACATCAACACGATGATTATACCATACTTTACTAACACATGGGTAAAATACATCAACACGATGATTATACCATACTTTACAAAGACATTGGTAAAATACATCAACACGATGATTATACCATACTTTACTAAGACATGAGTAAAATACATCAACACGATGATTGTACCATAATTTACTAAGAAATGGGTAAAATACATAGCCATGATGATCATACCATACATTATTAAGTCATGGGTAAAATACATCAACACGATGATTATACCATACTTTATTAAGACATGGATAAAATGCATAGACATACTTTATTAAGACATGAGTAAACTACATCAACAAGATGATTGCACCATACTTTAATAAAACATGGGTAAAATACATGAACTCAATCATAATACTATACTTTACTAAAACATGAGTAAGATATATCAACACGATGATTACACCATACTTTACTAAGACATGGGTAAAATACATGAATACGAAGATTGCACCATACTTTATTAAAACATGGGTAAAATACATGAACTCAATCATAATACTATACTTTACTAAGACATGAGTAAGATACATCAACACGATGATTATACCATACTTTACTAAGACATGGGTAAAATACATTAATACGATGATTACACCATACTTTACTAAGACATGGGTAAAATACATCAACACAATGATTATACCATACTTTACTAGGAAATGGGTAAAATACATCAACACGATGATTATACCATACTTTACTAAGACATGGTAAAATACATCAACACGATTATTATACCATATTTTAATAGGACATGGGTAAAATAGACGAACATGATTATTATATTATACTTTATTAAGACATGGGTAAAATACATGAACTCGACGATTATACCATAATTTATTAACACTTGAGTAAAATTCATCTACACAATGATTGTACCACACATTATTAAAACATGGCTAAAATACATAGACACGATGATTATACCATACTTTATCAGACATAGGTAAAATACATGAACATGATGATTATACCATACTTTATTAAGACATGGGTAAAATACATGAAAACTATGATTATACCATAATTTATTAAGACATGGGTAAAATACATGAACACGATGATTATACCACAGTTTATTAAGACATGGGTAAAATACATGAACACGATGATTATACCAAATTTTATTAAAACATGGGTAAAATACATGGACACGATGATTATACCATATTTTTTAAGACATGGGTAAAGTACATAGACACTATTATTATACCATACCTTGTTAAGAAATGGGTAAAATACAACAACACGATGATCATACCATAGTTTGTTCAGACATAGGTAAAATTTAACTACACGATGATTATACCATACTTTAGTAAGACATGGGTAAAATATATGAACTCAATGACTATACCATACTTTAAAAGGCATGGATAAAATACATGAACACGATGATTATACCATACTTTATTAAGACATGGATAAAATGCATAGACATACTTTAGTATTTTACCCATGTCTTAATAAAGTATGTCTATGCATTTTACCCAGTCTTAACAAAATATGGTACAATCATCGTGTTCATGTATTTTACCTTTGTTTTAATAAGGTATAGTATAATCATCGTGTTCATGTATTTTACCCATGTCTTAATAAAATATGGTATAATCATCATGTTCATGTATTTTACCAATGTCTAATAAATTATGGTATAATCATCATGTCAATGTATTTTACCCATGTATTAATAAAATATGGTACAATCATCGTGTTCATGTATTTTACCCATGTCTTAAAAAAGTATGTCTATGCTTTTTATCCATGTCTTAATAAAGTATGTCTATGCTTTTTATCCATGTCTTAATAAAGTATGGTATAATCTTCGTGTTTATGTATTTTACTTATATCTTGGTTAAATTTGGTATAATCATCGTGTTGATGTATTTTACCCATATCTTAGTAAATCATGCTATAAGCATCGTGTTCATGTATTTTACCCAAATCTTAATAAATTATTGTATAATAATCGTGTTCATGTATTTTACCCATGTCTTAATAAAGTATGTCTATGCATTTTATCCATGTCTTAACAAAGTATGGTATAATCTTCTTGTTTATGTATTTTACTTATATCTTGGTTAAATTTGGTATAATCATCGTGTTGATGTATTTTTCCCATATCTTAGTAAATCATGCTATAAGCATCGTGTTCATGTATTTTACCCAAATCTTAATAAATTATGGTATAATAATCGTGTTCATGTATTTTACCCAAATCTTAATAAAT
>NW_013679009.1:0-4570 GCF_000517525.1 Limulus polyphemus | reverse complement strand
TAGTTATTAGACCAACATTTAGTTAATAATAGTTATTAGACCAACATTTAGTTAATAGTAGTTATTAGACCAACATTTAGTTAATAATACTTATTAGACCAAAATTTGGTTAATAATAGTTATTAGACCAATATATAGTTAATAATAGTTATTACACCAACATTTAGTTAATATTGGTTATTAGACCATCATTTAGTTAATAGTAATTATTAGACCAACATTTAGTTAATAGTGGTTATTAGACCAACATTTAGTTAATAGTAGTTATTAAACCAACATGTAGTTAATAGTAGTTATTAGACCAACATTTAGTTAATAATAGTTATTAGACCAACATTTAGTTAATAGTAGTTATTAGACCAACATTTAGTTAATAGTACCAACAAACATACAACATAGCTTGTGAGTTAGAAACCTGACATTCTTACTGAAACTGATTAAATTGTTTATTTTTGTTTTGAGATAGTAACAGTGATTATATTTTAGGGTGATTTTAATTCAATTTGTTCCCTAATGGATTAGTCTTCATGTAGTTTTGTTAACTGATGGGATACAACAACTGAAAGATCAAGTAATGTACATGTTTTTTCTCTAAGTTAAATTGTTTTTCTCAATAATATAAATCCCCAAAAAATATTTTGTACCATACATTAAGGCGATGATTATACCATACTCTACCACGACATAGATAACATACATTAACACATTAGTTGTGCCACATATTCCAAGTTGTAGCTTACCATAAAATATAGTTGTATCATATATAACACTTGTAACGTTTAGAACGGTCTCCTGTATGGAACTAAGTCGTGCACCAAAGTATTATCAAGTTCAGGCTCTATGGTATCATAATAGGGTAATGATGGAACATTTCATACACCAGAATAGCTTTATAAAGAACAGAAGAGCTTACTATATTTTGAACTTTTCAGGATCCATTCCAAACTGGATTCGCATTAAAGAACAGTAGCAATATGTATGATTTATCCGTTATGTCCTGAAAATACTGTTTTACTTGGTCTATTGTTACCCCAAGACATGGGTAAAATACATGAACACGATGATTATACCATACTTTAATAAGACATGGGTAAAATACATGAAATCGATGATTATACCATATTTTATTAAGACATGGGTAAAATACATGAACACGATGATTATAACATATTTTATTAAGACATGGGTAAAATACATGAACTCGATGATTATACCATAACTTTATTACGACATGGGTAAATACATGGACACGACGATTATACCATACTTTGTTAAGACATGGGTAAAATACAACAACACGATGAGTATACCATACTTTGTTAAGACATGGATAAAATGCATAGACATACTTTATTAAGACATGGGTAAAATACATGAACACAATGATTATACCATACTTTGTTAAGACAATGGTAAAATACATTAATAAGATGATAAAACCATACTTTACTAAGACATGGGTGAAAAACATGAACACGATGATTGTACCATATTTTATTAAGACATGGGTAAAATACATAGACACGATTATTATACCACCCTTTATTACGACATGGGTAAGATACATGAACACGATGATTATACCATAGTTTATTATAACGTGGGTAAAATACATGAACACGATGATTATACCATATTTTATTAAGACATGGATAAAATGCATAGACATGATGATTATACCATACTTTATTAAGACATGGGTAAAATACATGAAAACGATGATTATACCATAATTTATTAAGACATGGGTAAAATATATGAAGCTGATGATTATACCATACTTTATTACGACATGGGTAAAATACATGAACACGATGATTATACCATAGTTTATTAAGACATGGGTAAAATACATGAACACGATGATTATACCATATTTTATTAAGACATGGGTAAAATACATGGACACGACGATTATACCATACTTTGTTAAGACATTGGTAAAATACAACAACACGATGAGTATACCATACTTTGTTAAGACATGGATAAAATGCATAGACATACTTTATTAAGACATGGGTAAAATACATGAACACAATGATTATACCATACTCTGTTAAGACAATGGTAAAATACATTAATAAGATGATAAAACCATACTTTACTAAGACATGGGTGAAAAACATGAACAAGATGATTGTACCATATTTTATTAAGACATGGGTAAAATACATAGACACGATTATTATACCACCCTTTATTAGACATGGGTAAAATACATCAACACGATGATTATACCATACTTTACTAAGAAATGGGTAAAATACACCAACACGACTTTATACCAGACTTTACTAAGACATGAGTTAAATACATCAACACGATGAATATACCATAATTTACTAAGACATGCGTAAAATACATGAATACGAATATTATACCGTACTTTACTAAGACATGGGTGAAACACATCAACACGATGATTATACCATAATTTACTAAGACATGGATAAAATGCGTTGACATACTTTATGATGCATTGTGTAAAATACATCAAAACGATGATTGTACCATACTTTATTAACACATGAGTAAAATACATGATCTGAATCATAATACCATACTTTATTAAGACATGGGTAAAATACATCAACATGATGATTATACCATTCTTTACTAAGAAATGGGAAAAATACATCAATACGATGATTATACCGTACTTTACTAATTCATTTGTGAAAAACATCAACACGATGATTATACCATAATTTACTAAGAATTGGGTAAAATACATAGACACGATGATTATACCATACTTTATTAAGACATACGTAAAATACATCAACACGATGTTTATACCATACTTTATTAAGACATGGATAAAATGCATAGACATACTTTAATAAGACATGGATAAAATACATGAACACGATAATTATACTATACTTTATTAAGAGATGGGTAAAATACATGAACACGATGATTATACCATACTTTACGAAGACATGGGTAAAATACAAAAACACGATGATTATACCATACTCTACTAAGACATGGGTAAAATACAGGAACACGATGATTGTACCATACTTTAGTAAGAC
Organism: Limulus polyphemus; assembly: GCF_000517525.1. Lineage (NCBI taxonomy): Eukaryota > Metazoa > Arthropoda > Merostomata > Xiphosura > Limulidae > Limulus > Limulus polyphemus. The sequence goes on along the minus strand of NW_013679009.1, from coordinate 1,526 downwards.
ATGGGTAAAATACATCAACACAATGATTATACCATACTTTATTAAGACATGGATAAAATGCATAGACATACTTTATTAAGACATTGGTAAAATACATCAACACGAGTGGTATAATCATCATGTTCATGTATTTTACCCTTGTCTTAATAAACTATTGTAATATCATCGTGTTCATGTATTTTACCCATGTCTTAATAAAATGTGGAATAATCATCGTGTTCATGTATTTTACCCATGTCTTAATAAAATGTGGAATAATCATCGTGTTGATGTATTTTATACTTGTCTTAATAAAATATGGTATTATTTTCGTGTTGATGTATTTTACCCATATCTTAATAAAGTAGGGAATAATCAGTGTTGATGTATTTTACCCATGTCTTAGTAAAGTGTGGTATAATCATCGAGTTCATGTATTTTACCCATGTCTTAATAAAGTATGATTATACCATACTTTTTTAAGGCATGGATAAAATACATGAACACGATGATTATACCATACTTTATTAAGACATGGATAAAATTCATAAACATACTTTATTAAGACATAGGTAAAACACATAAACACGATGATTATACCATAATTTATTGAGATTTGGGTAAAATACATGAAAATGATGATTATACCATGATTTACTAAGACATGGGTAAAATACATCAACGCGATGATTATACAATACTTTACCAAGATATGGGTAAAATATATAAACACGATGATTATACCATACTTTATTAAGGCATGGGTAAAATACATGAACACGATGATTATACCATAATTTATTAAGATTTGGGTAAAATACATGAAAACGATGATTATACAATGATTTGCTAAGACATGGGTAAAATACATCAACACGATGATTATACCATACTTTACTAAGATATGGGTAAAATACATCAACACGATGATTATACAACACTTTATTAAGAAATGGGTAAAATACATGAATACGATGATAATACCATAATTTATTAAGATTTGCGTAAAATACACGAACACGATGATTATAGCATGATTTACTAAGATATGGGTAAAATACATCAACACGATTGTTATACCATACTTAACCAAAACATGGGTAAAATACATCAACACGATTGTTATACCATACTTAACCAAAACATGGGTAAAATACATCAACACGATGATTATTCCACATTTTATTAAGACATGGGTAAAATACATGAAAACGATGATTATACCATACTTTATTACGACATGGGTAAAATACATGAACACGATTGTTATACCATAGTTTATTAAGACATGGGTAAAATACATGAAAACGATGATTATACCATAATTTATTAAGTCATGGGTAAAATACATGAAAACGATGATTATACCATGATTTACTAAGACATGGGTAAAATACATCAACACAATGATTATACCATACTTTACTAAGACATGGGTAAAATACATCAACACGATGATTATACAACACTTTATTAAGACATGGGTAAAATACATGAACACGATGATTATACCACACTTTATTAAGTCATGGGTAAAATACATACAC
>NW_013679008.1:3450-9234 GCF_000517525.1 Limulus polyphemus | reverse complement strand
CAGATGTGGAATGTGCAAGAAATCATGGCAGAAAATGAGAGGAACACATCCGTGTGGGAGAGAATGCAGTAGGAAAGTGATCCTAACCGGACAAATCTATAGTAACTCAATCCCATAATAAGAAAAGTGGGTAAACGAGGTTGCATCCCATGGCGTAGAGTGGCTAGGGCACAATGGACCATACTCGATAAGTCAACTACAGCCAAAACCTCCTCATGTGGTACTGACCTCCATGAAAGGTAGGATGAAGATCATACCATCTTCACCTCAAAACCAAGAACCAGGGAATTGAGAACTACTCTGATCCCTGGGGATTACACATGATTAGCTCTTAGCTATAGATCCAGGAATTTGACATCCGGTATGAAAAGAAAGTCTATCGCATGCAATCAATTCCCGTGACTATGAAACAGGTCAGGACCATCCAAAGGGCAGTGACATCCATGTAATAAGAGATAACGAGGGAGAGCCAAAGACAGAACCATAATAATTCCATGTAACTCTGCTGTGACCCTCAACACAGAAGGAGGAACTCGAGGAAGGAAGATAGGTAACCCTAAACGTATGTGAGGACTTGTGCTAATTGGTTCACTCAAAATCCAAAGCCAGCCCGCAGGGTACTGACATTCATGTGAGGGTTGGATGAGGGCTCTTAATATAAGGGTTAAACTGCATTTTGACATCTCACTCCATTATATTGTTAATCGCTAATCAGAGGATATTATGTCATCTACACTGGTAGAACACCACCATCCTACTCTGAAATGAATGGTTATAGCCATCTTATGGAACTGATTTGGAACTTGTAAAGTTGTAAGGACTGACATACTCCACTAGAAGAAAAGGGGGCTAAGAATGCATTGGAGAGTCTGGAGGAATGTCAACACCCAAGACAGTGCAATGGGTAATCACAAAATCCTATTTTGAAAAGCGGACCATACCAAGTTATTCAATCAAAGCATGGTAGGGATGGACAGCTATCCCATTCTGCTTTACACATGAAGTCCATGTGTGGTATGGTCTAGGACAAATCAATTTATGAAGCAAATATCACAAGGATATTCAGTTTCACAAGCAATCTTGTGAAACTCCCAATCTCAAAGGTGAGTGTGTGAAGCCATGGAAAGGAATATGCTAGTCAAAAAGGCATACAGTGCAGATTTAGAGTTAAAGAATACCTGGTCAGGCACCACTCACCACAGAGTAATGAAGGTATGAAGAATGAGCTCCTGAAAGAGAAATTATTAATAAAGACTTACTCAGTGTCAGAGTTGCAAAGTCTGAAGTACAGCCACAGGTAAAAGGCAAAACCAGAGGAAGCCAAAACTGCAATATGATGTAACTAAAGGGAGCTGGACATGTTAGGGTTGGTCCACATGCCTAATTGTACGATTTCCTCCAAAGGCAGATGAAGACGAGAAGCGAGAGAAAAGGTGAGATGTCAAAATCTGACAAGAGGTAACACAGAACAAAGTACAGTGGGAAGGGGACAAGGAGGAATAAGCCAACTGGATCAAATGATGAACCCAATTAGTGAGGGTAAAATGGGAGAGATTACTGGATGATGAGGGTTCCCACAGAATTAAAAGACGGGAACGGGAACCATGGAAAGAAGCCGTGCAGGAAATATAACAACAGAGATGATTGCACAGGACATAGAAGTTTATCCGGATCGGGACATAGGTAGAGATGAGAAATAGAGGGAAGGGAAATAAGCAAAAAAGGAGGAGTTACCTTCATGAGCCACTAAGGTTTTATGAAGGAAGGAACAATCCAGATAAGGGAGAAGATAGGTATGGTGGTAAAGTGTGTATGTAACATTGATGGCAAACAAGTCGCACCATCAGGAATTATGCCTTTAGGGACAGGTGAAACAAAAACAGGAGGAAATAGATTTGAACGGAGGTAAAGTAAGGAAATGAAGGACCACATTAATGTCCCAATCCAGAAGGAATGGATTAACATGGTAAGAACACTGATTCACTTCCATGGAGGAAGCACGTATGGATTGAGCCAAATGATAAGCTACACAAGGGGGAGAAACCATATCTCCTCACCAAGGTCCGGAAAAAAGCCAGGTGTGAAGATGGAGAATGTGAACTGCGGGATGCAGAACCAGTGACTGAGGTTGACAAAGAAGGTTGGGTAATAATGGAAGTGGTACAGGAGGGAATAATTGTAATTAGAGTTAATGAGGAAACAATGATTGAGCCAGCCAGTAGGGAGTGATCAGAAGGACCTGGCATGAATAAGGGAAGCTAACCAATGAAGCATTTGGATAGGAAGATAAACATATAGGCATTTCTTTGACCAATCTTGGCTCAAGGAATCTATAGCCAAAGCTTGAGAATGAGCTATCAATGACTAAAAGAACAGTAAATGGTGATTTAGGGTGGTGGTGAATGCATCAATGTGAGAGAGACCCAGAGAAAATGCCCACCGAAGAGTGAGGTAGAACTCCACAGTGAAACATGGGAGGTGAACAAAGTGATTGAAGTGGAACAGATCGATGATATGCCTCCAGTCCCTGATCTTTTGGGGAACAAAAAACAGATGGAAAGCCACTGGAAAATGAGAGGATGAAGGGACCATTCTGTCGGGTAAATCTTGTAAGGGTGGGAAAGACAATCTGCCATGAGGTTGAAAGCACCTGGGACATGACAAGCAATTAAACAAGTGTGTTGCACATGGGCCCAATGTAGGAGATTCAATGTGTGAAAGCATAGGGATCTCAATCATGTACTGCCTTGATGACTGATATATGCCAGCAACATTGAATTGTCAGTATGGATCATTACCAGACAATGTCTGGCAAAGCAAAGAAAGTGATCCAAAGCCTGATGATAGGCTAGGAACTCTAGAACATTAATATGTAAAGACCATTCATCGACAGACCAATGACCCAAAGCCTCCTGGTGATCAACCCATGCATGAAGGGATGCACCCCTACATAGATGTAAATCCAGACTAAGAGGAGGAAGTGGGACACCAACCAATGTTGTAGTCTTGTCTAACCACCAAAGGAGATCATCTATAAGAGAAGGAGGAAGTGTTATGGGAGCATTCAAGGGATCCTGAACAAGGGTCCATTGATCGTGCAGAGCCCACTGAAGGGAGAATCTGTGGGCATGGCCAAGGGGAATTATTGGTGTCATAGAAAACCACATCCCCAAAAGCAACAGAACCTCACATGCAGAAAGTGAGGGAGCAGATAAAGTGTGGTGAACTGACAATTTCATAGAATGGAGTCAGAAGATTGGGCTCAACTGAGGTGAGCATTGAAAAAGACATCCAAATGCCCAAGGTATTGGGTAGGATGCAGAAATAACTTTTTCAATTTGATCAACCAGCCTACTTAAACAGCTTCAAGAAGGAGATGCCAACTCCTGTTTGGAATGGACCAGAAGTAGCCAGTCTTCAATGCAAAAATGGAAATGCAGCCCCAGGACATGAAGATGAAGAGCAAAAGCTCTCACCACCTGACAGAAAACATAAGGAGCAGAAGCCAGCCCAAAGGGTAGGGTGCAAAGTTATTACACCACCCCTTAATGGACAAACCAAAGATAAGGACAAGATTGTTCTGGGATGGAAATATGCAAGTAAGCATTGGATATGTCCATCTTGGTCATCAAGAGACACGGATAAAATGCCCACCGAAGGGTGAGGTAGGACTCCACGATGAAACATGGGAGGTGAACAAAGTGATTGAGGTGGGACAGATCAATGACATGCCTCCAGTCCCTGATCTTTTGGGGAACAACAAACAGATGGGAATAAAACCCTGGTGTATGATGGGGAACAGGTTCAATAGTCTGGTGAGTGGAGAAGTCCTGTATCATCCCTGATAGATGCTGGCAAGTTATGGGATCCTAAGGAGAAGGGAAGGAAACAGGTACCTAGAACAAGAAAGGTGGGGCAAGAAATGGAATTTCGAGGCCCTCTGACAAAACCTGAAGAACCCAAACATTGTTGATGAAATGATGCCACCAATGAATGAAGGCCACAATTCAAACTCCAAATGGGCTTGAACCCATCAGGTAGTCACCAGAACTGATGGCGGCATATCATGCAGTGGCGAGAAAAATGGCAAGATGTGGCAACGTGAGGAGGGACAGGTAAGGGCTGAGAAAGAGAAGTACGGGAAAACAGAATCGGCACCACACTTAGCTCCAACTTAAATAAATGGGCTATAAAATGGGAAAGGGTAGATTGTTGTTGGACAGATGCCATCCGAGACTCCAAGGACTCCGGGTCCATATAAAGATGAAGCGTCTTAAAAACGAAGCCATACGCAAATTCTCAAGATAAGGAGCAGGGTTCTCTATAAAACAGCATCACAACCTAAAAGGTCCCAACAACAGATAAACCACATTTGTTGAGCCAGTGCCGAAGATGACAAATGAGCAAACATGGAGGTAAGGAGAATGTCCCCAGAAAATCCCTCAGGATTTTTGTGAAGAGCCTCAGACTGGAGATGGATTGTGGAAAGGCACCTCAAAAAGACTTAAGGTTAAAAAAAGAGGTGAGAAAATTGGGCATGGGTGAGACTAATGGGAGATTTGGGTAAAGCTCCTGTCTATGTGAGACACCTGAAGTGGTGATATTAACTTCGGAATTCATGTTGTATTAGTCGACAAAAGTGTTTGAAGTAAGAAATAAATGCAACTAGAACAATGGCAATTTAACCTGAATGCTTTAAAAAACAACAACCCAAGTTGGGGAAATTAAACCATTTCAAGAACTAATGCAATCTCAAGCACTGCCAAACAAGAAGTGATAGTTCGGTAGAGGCACATAGGGGAAGTTACATGCATCACGTGAGTGTAATATTTTCCTTTTGGTGAAGAAGTGACACATGATGATTTGCATGAGACCCACAGTGGAATCAGTTGATTCCAATAGAGGAGGTGGTTTGGAAGGCTTGTGGCATGCATAATAAAAAAGTCTGCATACAGAGGGCAGCAATGAACAAGAATGGATGGAAATACCATGTTGAAAGTTATTGTTTACTATATTGGTCATTGCATGTGTTTTCATTTTTAAAAAAAGGCACAAAACAATATTAATTTTCATTATTTTTAAACTGGCTTTCATGTGTAACAAAACATTAAGTGATTAAACATAAACTGTTTATAACTAGACAGCAATCACTAACCAAACCTATAAAAGCTGCTTCTAAAAGGTTAAATCTTCAGAAGTAGGTGAATTTAAAAAGGCAGTAAGTTTAATTTCTATGAATGTCACATGAAGGATGAAGATTTCTTTTCTACACACAAGTTAAAACAATTTTAATGACTTGACTTAATTTCATAACACACACTAATGTTAAGCTTGCATTACATCTAAAGCTTAATACTGGTAACTGAAAAAATCACTGTGATGGTGACCTTAGATGACTATTCTTTTTAAGCCTTTTATTATTATTATTACTCTTGGAATAGATTTCAGTTCATTTTTATGAACTTAGACTTTAAATTCAACTTTATTTCAGAAATCTTTTAAATCACCCATTAAATAAAGGAAAAATTACAGCATTCTACTTTCTTTCACACATCAAAAATGTTAAGTTTTGTAAATGAATGTTCAACAAATTAAGTAAATCATAAAAGAAATTCATATGGATAAATATATACTATTTACCTAACTTAAGTAGCAATTTTGAATATAAAATTGCATAATTTTACTCAATGTTTATAAAAGATTTACATCTCATTATGTATGGACTAATTTAATAAGCCACTGAAATATAGAACTTGTTACTTATGTACAATTACTAAGTTGATT
>NW_013679008.1:2385-3272 GCF_000517525.1 Limulus polyphemus | reverse complement strand
TAGGCTCATCACTGTAAACTCTGAGAATTCAGCATCTGCAAAAGAAAATAAAAACTACTGAACTACTTTTTTGTTCAATCGAGAGAAAAAAGTCAAAGAATGAAGAATATAAATTAGTTTAAGTATAGTTTTACATCACGGTTTTGTTTACTTGTTGTTATCACCAAAGAACAGCATGACAACACCTATTTTGTGCTTTCTTAATAGTTAGAGGATTGTAAATCTGAAGATTCATTTTGTAATTTTTGTAGATTATCTGCAGTATGACCACAGCAGTGACTGAACCCAGACTTCTGGCATTATAATCCCTCAAGCTTAACACTGAGATAAAATCTTTGTTTTAGAATACTTATATAATGCTACTAAGGGGCTAACTGTGCTAGTTGTCCCTAATTTTGGAGTGATAAAACAAGAGGGAAGGAAGCTAGTGAACAATACCCACTACCAACTGTTGGACTACATTTACTTGGCTGTTACCCTTATTACATATCCACACACCCATAGCGTGGAGTGCAATTTTGTTTTTGCTTTTCCACAGAAGTGAGATGTAAAAATGGACCCATAGATCTAAGATGCTAACTACTAGGTAATGCTTGGAAAATTGTCAAAATCTAGAGAGATAAATACAGATTTCTTAAGTGTTGATGTTATATTAATGACATTATTTTAAAACTGACAACAATTTCCAAAAAGTCTTGCTGGCAATTATATTTACAGGCATAGCACAAATCAAAATTTAATTCTACTTAGATTAAGCAAACATCTAATAAACAATTACTACATTTCTCCAAATATTTCTTGGCTCATTCAGTGTAAATTTGATAGGCTCCATTATGTTAGGCATTTCACATTATTTCATTAACTAGTATTAAATTACAAACTTCTGG
>NW_013679008.1:0-1385 GCF_000517525.1 Limulus polyphemus | reverse complement strand
TCTACTTTTTGTATGTTATTAGTCTGTATTCTCATCTTCCTCAGAATGTATGAAAATCATCGTACATTAGCCAAAACAATCTAACAGTGAACACACACCACCTACTTCTGTTGTAAAAATACCCCTGAATCTACACCTAATGGAAAGTGAGATCACTATTCCAAAGAACATTAAATGTAAATGAGTTCAATACAAAACACCATGTAAACATTTTTTTTGCTGTTTACATCTTCAAGTGCATCTACACTTCAACTACAGATCAGTCAGGACAGGAGACATGTACACCAACTACCAACACCAGTAAGTCATATCTTTCTCGGCTACAGAAACAAACCACCTGGATTCTCCCACCTGGGACATTTCTTCCTCTTGATTACCACACAGAGAAGTGTCAAAGAGAAATTTATAACTTGGATTTTAGAGCTGCAATATCTGTTCGAAACCTCATTAAAAATGGTTGTTTGGTGTTTTATGGCGCAAAGCAATGAGGCTATCTGCACCAAATAACCTGTAGAAATCTGAAAAGTAAAAGATTATAAAATAAATCAAGGTTAAAACTAAACAAAATGTTAACATCAGGTACAAACACTTCAATAGAATTTAAAAGGCCTATAACCACCAAAAGCTAAAAAAACAATCAAATTTGACAGTGTCCCCATTGCCAATATCAGGGGTAAACCTGTAAAAAGTAGATGTCAAAAATGGTGCTGCCACTCATGGTCATAACAACAGCATGACAGTATAATGTGGGCTATTGTGACTTGAGTGTCACAAAGGCTACACATCGGTTGGTCAGTGCCAGATAAAAGAAAAATGATGAGTGAAAACAATGTGACCAATACGTACCATTCTCAAAACAACTTCCTCTTTCTGATCCCTACAGAAACAAGATGGCCAGTGAGCAACAGTAGGTTTAATCTGGAAAAGCTTGTTATGATGTTGTTCACTCGAAGCTGACTGCCAATTCACATGAAGCCAAGCCTTGAATATAGGATCGTAGTCCATACAAAGTAAAAGCACGACCATGATGGCACCAGAGCAGACAGACTTAGCTGCAGTGTTAGCGGGCTCGTTCCTGCAAATAACGACATAGCCAAGTAAAAAAAAAAAACTAGGATGGAAACAGAAGATAAAGAAAAATGGGCTAGTCATTTTTGAGTATTGACAAGAACAGGGAGAAAACTAGCATTAAGAAATTCCAGGGCCAGTAGAAAGCTAAAAGTTAGGTATATGGCACAATCATTGTACTGCATAGTTTCTACATGATCCAGGGCAAGAGAAATGGCATACAACTTGGTAGTGAACACAGAAACTGTGGAGGGGATCCTGTGAGCAACCACCTAGTCACAACACACCATGACAAAGCCACAGATTCACCCAATTTT
>NW_013679007.1:5647-8872 GCF_000517525.1 Limulus polyphemus | reverse complement strand
GGTTTGGAGTATCCACAACTCCATGTTCTAGTTATCACCTACCAGAAGGTACGTATAAAACGATACTCCAAACCCAACCAACAGCTAGAACATGGACGTACCTTCTGGTAGGTGTGTTGGTTGGGTTTGGAGTATGTTTTTATAACTAGAACATGGATATAACTTCTGGTAGGCGTGTTGGTTACGTTAGCGTACTGTAAGTTGTTAACATTACGTATTTGTCTGAGGTAGAAGTGAGGTTTAAACCTCATGCTTGACATCACATGTTTAGTTTGAACAGAGAAACTTTTGCGGCTGTTATTACGCTTTGAAAGTATTTCACGTAGATTGAAGGCTAATATAATACAGTAGAAGTTTAGGCTTAAACATCATTTGACAAAATCCGTAGAAAATATCTTATATTTTGGTTTGTATGTACAGTTTTTTTTTCACACAATATAATGTATATGTTTTGCTCAAGAGGCGAATTAACGTCTTAGTTTAAAGGTATAGTGCCATCTGGTGCTCTAAAACCTAGATTTATTTGTTAATTGTACTCTTAAAATTACCTCATGTGTTTCGTAAAGATCGTCTTGTCTGCTTTCTTTGGGATTTCGGTTCTTCTCATGGAATTATAAAATACGTGTAAGTAAAACTGTAAACTCCCCAACGAATTTGAAATAGGCTTATACTTCTAAAAAAAACATGTCATGAGGACTCTTTTTGTAAAACGTTTTCTGTATTTTGATAATATTTAACAATAACTGGTAGATGTCGCTAAAGGTTATCGACGTTTAATATATTGTGTTATTTAATAGTAAGAGATACAAATAAACAAACGTATAGCTAGTTTAGATACATGAACATTGATTACTACCATGTATATTAAAATATTTTTACGTGTGTGCACTACAAATTATTATTTTTTCGGTGTAACATTGAATAGCGAGAAATCGGACAAAGATCGCTGTGGTACGAGATGCATATAAAACAAACATACCACAAACAGGTGGTAAATGATAAATAAATGTTCTATGTTCACATTCCCTGCCCAGTGGCACAGCGGTATGTCTGCGGACTTCCAACGCTAGAAACCGAGTTTCGATACCCATGGCGGGCAGAGTACAGATAGCCCTTTGTGCTAAACTACAAACAATGTTCAGAACGTTTTTTGTTTCAGATTTTATCAAACAGTGAGAGTTTTATTCCACCAATCTTAACGTTTGTTAGCTAAAGATTTGCTACAGAAACTTTGTGACGTCAACTAGATTATGTATTGTTAAACCTTATTCTGCATTGTTGGTCTAAAGCCTGTTTTTTTTTGCACGCCCTCCACTTGGTGACGCATCCGGTGGTGTGGTTCAGGTTTACTTCAAGCTCGACTGCCGTTCTTTTCTCGTCACATTCACCTGTTTTTTGTTTTTATTCTTTGTGTGTGTGTGTGTTTGTGTGTGCGGGTTCTTCGTTCTTAGTCAAGGTCATGGAACGTAATAGATGAATTCACAGAGTCGGTTGAACCTGTTCTCATTACAAGAACAACGTTTTGAAACTGTTAGAGAGCCAGTCAAGTTTTTCATCTCGTTCTTTGTATCTTTATTTGCTTAAGTTCTTGAAACAGTATGCTAGTTAGGGTTCAGTAACTGCTCGTTTCACAACACACGCATAAAAAACAACAACATAACTTCGACTAAAGATCAATGCCATTGTGATTTAAATTATTATTATTGCTGTTTCTTATAATAGTAGTACAAATTTTGTAAGGTTATTTAACAATTACGAATGAATGACTGTACTTAATAAAATACAACAATTATAGAAAGTTTATACCACAAGAAATTAATGGAATAAAATTTGCAGTTGTTACAAATCACCGTGTTTTGATATACTGTAATTTAGATTCCTGTTTTGAAACGTTTGATCAATTGTTAAAGATACTGTTTTATACCGCCATCTAGTGAACGTGATATGAAATTACGGAATACTCTCCGTTTTAATTAAGTCGGCGGTCTTTGTTGTCTAATAGAATTGACGTTTCTTGGTTACGTTTAGAAACATACCGTTCTAGTTTGCTATTAATAGTAGAATGTTTTAATTATGAGACATATATGATTACTGTGGCTGTTAAAATTTAAACTTTTTAAAAATAAAACTCTGTTGTATTTGTTGTTTGTTTCCTTGTTTAATAGTTATTTTTCAAACTCTCTCTATATAGCAGCAAGAATGACGTAGTTGACAGTAATACAGTGGTAAGGGCACGTGGGTTACCATGGCAGTCATCCGATCAGGATATAGCTCGATTTTTTAGAGGTCTTAACATTGTCAAGTAAGTTTTGAGAGCACGTGACACAGTTTTATTATGGAAATAAGCTTTCATTTGTCAGATACAATTAAAATGGCAGATGGATGGAGGGAGAACTTTGAGTAAATAGACATTTTTGGATAATTCTTTTGCTAAAAGCTTGTATTTGTTATACTAGTGGGAATATTCACTGTTTGTTCAGTAGCTTAAAGCAGAAGTTTGTATCATAAACTTTAGTAACCCCAGGACTCCTTTTAGTTTAATTTTTTTTTCGCGAACCCCTAAACCTATCGATGTTATTGTTTTTGTGAAACAAAAAATTCGTTTACTTGAAAAGCTGTATTCCAAAGTAAAATGTTTCAATTCAAATAGATTTAATTTTACAAAAATATTTGTTATTCTATAAATCATATATATATATTTTAAAATGTTTTAATTCACATAGATTTAATTTTACAAAAATATTTGTTATTCTATAAATCATATATATATTATTTTAAAATGTTTTAATTCACATAGATTTAATTTTACAAAGACATTTGTTATTCTATAAATCATAGATATATATTTTAAAATGTTTTAATTCACATAGATTTAATTTTACAAAAATATTTTTAATTCTATAAATCATATATATATATTTTTTAAAATGTTTTAATTCACATAGATTTAATTTACAAAGACATTTGTTATTCTATAAATCATATATATATATTTTAAAATGTTTTAATTCAAATAGATTTAATTTTACAAAATATTTGTTATTCTATAAATCATATATATATATTAAAATGTTTTAATTCAAATAGATTTAATTTTACAAAAATATTTGTTATTCTATAAATCATATATATATTTAAAATTGTTTTAATTACTACATAGATTTAATTTTACTAAAATAATTTGTTATTCTATAAATCTATATATATATATATTTAAAATTAGTT
>NW_013679007.1:3422-5480 GCF_000517525.1 Limulus polyphemus | reverse complement strand
TAGTATTTAATTTTACTAAAAATATTTGTTATTCTATAAATCATATATATATATATTTTAAAATGTTTTTTTTATATCAAATTTCGGACATTACTCGCGGACCCCAGTTTGAGAAACTTTGGTTTAATGGATAAAATAGCCCTTGTAACTGACACGCTTCCATGTTGTTTGATACGACCAGTTCATGGACTGGACCCACGTAGCTCAACACCCCTTATTTCTTTTTTATATAAACACCCAAATAGAAAATGGTCAAGAAACTGAAACAAACATCAAACCAGATTTTTTAACCTTCAGATACTCAAGTTTTGAAACCCGGACGAGCAGAGGGTCATGTATCTAACAAGATCTTTTGTTTGGTGAATTTTGCGAGAAGCTACTCTAGGGCTATCTCCGCTAGCCGTTCCTAATTTAGAAGCGATAGACTAGAGGGAAAACAACTAGTCAACATCACCCACCACCAACTCTTGGATTACTCTTTTACCAACGAAAATTGTGATTGTTCGTTACATTATAAGGTCCCCAAGGCTGAAAGGGCGAGCATATTCGGTGACGTGATTCGAAACCGCGGGTTGCTTGTACAGAACGCTAATCATCAGGCCGTGCCATGTAGACCTACAGGTGCAACAACTGACACATTGAAATTAAATATTTTGACATTTCATAAATCGACTGTCTTGCGTCTATTTCATCATCTAACGACAAAAACAATATTTGGTGTTAATATTTTAAATATTAAACATGAAAACAATTAAGCAGAATCTGAAAATAAACATAAGTACATTTGAAGCCCCACAGTAGTTCAACGGTAACTCTGAAGGCCTATAACGCTAAAATCCGGGTTTCGATACTCATGATGGGCATAGCACAGATAGCCCAATGTGTGCCTTTGTGCTTCACAAACAAAATAAGAAAATCGAACAAAACAGCAGCGCCAATGCGGTAGTTACTGTGAAATATAATTTTAAGTCCTTCACTATTTTAAACCTTATGTAATAAACGTATCTATAAAAAAATGTCTCAAAACCTTTAATAACAACAAACATGCTTTTAAAAGTTTCGAACTTTCTTCCAAGGCAAAAATAACAAAATTGTGACGATTTGTGGTTGTTAAGTGCAAAGCTACACAATGGGCTATCTTTGCTGTGCCCATCACGAGTATCGAAACCGGTTTTAGTGTAAGCCCTCAGTCTTGCCGCTGAGCCATTGGGGGAGGATACTATGACGAAGAAAATAACAACAACATGATATTATCAAAATTTTTAGAAAATGATATGACACTTACGAACAGTGTGAGAGTCGTATAAAGTGTTCAAACTGTATAGAAGCATATTAAATATTTCAAAAATAGTACTGAACAGAAGTGTTCGGATGTTGTTCTAACTTCTTTAATCTTCTTCCAAGTACAGAATTGAGGAAAAAAAAACAAAGACAGTTGTACGTTTCACAAATGCTTCATATATTAACGACAAGTAAACCACCAATTGTTGCTGGTAAGTGTGCTCGAAGACACTTCAAACGTATACTTTATTTGTTTGTTTGGTGTTAAGCACAAAGCTACACAATGGGCTATCTGTGCTCTGTCCATCGCTGGTATAGAAACTCGATGTTTAGCGTTATAAGCCCTCAGACTTACCCGTGAGCCACCTGGGGGGCGTTTAACACGAAAGGTTTATCTATATTTTATCTCATTTTTATATAAAAGAGTCTTGTTTTATAACTTGTCGTTTTAAAAATGTTTCATAGATGGCTGGACTGGAAAAAAAATCATTAACTAGGAATGTCGTATTAGTTACATACATGTCACGTGATAACTTATCCATGCAATAGGGATAGTGCTGTACATAGGCTCCGCCTTCACAATGGATCATCAACTAATTGTAATATAATATATTCATGCGTTGATGCCATCTATTGGTGTAAATCAGTAATAGTTGGCTCCGAATGAAAACCTTAAGTCACAGTTCAACCGAGAAAGTATCGGCGATATTAAAACCCCCACTCTTTCACCTAGTTGATTTGTTTTTTGTTTTTAATTATGCACAAAGCTACACATGG
>NW_013679007.1:1939-3412 GCF_000517525.1 Limulus polyphemus | reverse complement strand
GGGGGGGCTCACCTAGTTGACAAGGGTGAGTTAGACGAACCTTCATTTAGGGTTGTTGTTTTCTCTCTCATCAATATGTACATCTATAAATACACGAGGTGGTTTTAAAGGCCGTGTTTTACTATTTTTATAATTTGAAAATTTAAAATGTTACATCTTATAAAATAAAGTTTCTTCAGCTATGAAAATAATAACTTGCATCGTTCACACACAAAAAAAACTCCCCCGGTGGGTCAGCGGTCGGTTTACGGAGTTACAATACTAAAATCCTGGGTTCGATTCCCAGCAGTAGACAAAGCACAGGTAGCCCATCGCATAGTTTTGCGCTAGACAAAACTACAAAAAAAAAAGTGAAAAGCACGCTGTACATAACATTACACTTCGTACCGCCCTCTTGTGGCACAATATATATATATATATATAAATGTGTATAATCCTGATTATCAGAAAAGTCTAAATAAATTCTATCGGTTAGACATACATCCTAGAATTTAATGCCCTTTCAAAGTTTTTCACCTCAGAACTGAGAAGTAAAATTTAATTATGTATTTCTACGATTTATGTCCATACACTAAATTCATATTTCCAAAAATATTTCGGAACACATTAATTTCACTTCTTTAGTATTGATAATGTATAGAAAAA
Organism: Limulus polyphemus; assembly: GCF_000517525.1. Taxonomy (NCBI): domain Eukaryota; kingdom Metazoa; phylum Arthropoda; class Merostomata; order Xiphosura; family Limulidae; genus Limulus; species Limulus polyphemus. Next base: position 2,767 of record NW_013679007.1, on the reverse strand, counting down.
AGAATAAATGTTAAATATCATGGAACGATAATTTTTGACGTTGTTCCCAACTTTTTAAGTGTATAATATGACAGATGAATTTGTTGGTTAAGTATGAGTGCGTGTAATAGTTTAAAATGCCCCCCCCCCAGTGGCACAGTGGTATGTCTGCGGACTTACAACGCTAGAAACCGGGTTTCGATACCCGTGGTGGGCAGAGCACACATAGCCCTCGTGTAGCTTTGTGCATAATTAAAAAACAAACAAACAAACAAATAGTTTAAAATGTTCTCCAGCTAACATTTCTTAATCCCACTTTATGCACGCCCCCTAGTGGCGGAATTATAACGCTGGAATCCGGGTTTCGATACCCGTAGTGGGCAGAGCACAGATAGCCCATTGTGTAGCTTTGTGCTTAATTACAAACAAACAAACAAACAAGCTTTATGCATTCTTTACGACTGTACTTTTTTTGGGGGGGGGGCACTATGCTTTTAAAAATATATAAAATATCCAAATCGAAGAGTTTAGTAGAAAAGAAATGAATAATTTAACATAAAATGTTTAGCGGGTTAAAAAACGTTAGCGTCCGTAGAGTTTAGTAGGAAAGAAATGAATAATTTAACATAAAATGTTTAGCGGGTTAAAAAACGTTAGCGTCCGTAGAGTTTAGTAGGAAAGAAATGAATAATTTATCATACAATGTTTAGCGGGTTAAAAAAACGTTAGCGTCCGTATGAGGCCCGGCATGGCCAGGTGGTTACGGCGCTCGACTCGCAATCTGAGGGTTCGAATCCCCGTCACACCAAACATGCTCGCCCTTTCAGCCGTGGGAGCGTTGTAATGTGA
>NW_013679007.1:0-1304 GCF_000517525.1 Limulus polyphemus | reverse complement strand
GGGGGCGTTATAATGTGACGGTCAATCCCACTATTCGTTGGTAAAAGAGTAGCTCAAGAGTTGGCGGTGGGTGGTGATGACTAGCCGCCTTCCCTCTAGTCTTACACTGCTAAATTAGGGACAGCTAGCGCAGATAGCCCTCGTGTAGCTTGGCGCGAAATTCAAAAACAAAACGTCCTTATGAGAACTGATGATACTTTACGTTTGTTCGCGAAAAACAAAGTAGGTTTTTTGTTTTTTAAAGATGTTCCCCTGAAAGAATAACTTACCAGGTTCGATAAAGGTGATAAGAGTGGTCGCTTCATGAGTCATCACGTCAGCGATGACGTAACGACAATTAAGAGACCGGTGGCAAGATTTAGTTGTTTTTTGTTTTTTTTACTCTTATCTTTTTGTTATTCTGACGCGTAAGGTTCTTCCTTATAGCAACAAGGAGATCACGCGGTCTAAGATAATAAAGGGGGCGGATTGGGGTTGGATTTTCCGGTCTGTAGACCTGCTTCAGTGGACGATAATCGTGTTCGTCGAACCACGGGTTTGGAGAAAGTCTCGCTTTCGTTTGATTTAAACGATTCGTTTTCTAGAAGAATTCTCCATTGGTGACCCAGCCGAGGACAGAAAAACAATACTATGCGTTTTTTAACGCTGCGAACTGGCTTCATTTACTTTGATTCCTCAGATCTTTCTACTTAATCTTCTTGAAAGCCAAAAAAAAAATATTCAGAAATTAACTTATTTATCGCATTTTAAAATATGTACCATCAAGTGTTTTCATGTATCAAATTCGCTCAGTTTACAAGAGATAATTAATCATATACTTTACCTAGTTTCGAATTTCCCTAGTCTGTCATTTCTATTTTAGGGCTGCTTCTCAAACACCTGGAAATTGTCAACTTAATTTTTTTTTTCTCTTTTATCTTGAACGTATTTTATTTAGTTTAAATAATAATTGAATTAGGGATCTAACTGTGAAACCGTTGAGTGTTAGCAGATTCGATTACTTTATTAACTTAAAAAAAAATGATAGCACCAATGATTGTCACTGATCCCCGCAGAGGAGGAGTTGCTCTCTGTTTAAGTCCCCAAGGACGGAGGAATGGAGAAGCTCTTGTAAGGTTCGTCAATCAAGAACACAGAGATATGGCCCTTAAGAGACACAAACACCATATTGGTCAACGATACATCGAAGTCTACAGAGCTACTGGGGAGGACTTCGTCAACGTTGCTGGAGGTAAGATTTAATACAGAAGTTTTACAGTTGGAGATGATGTTTAATATAGAAATTTTACAGCTGGAGGTGAGGT
>NW_013679006.1:8994-9983 GCF_000517525.1 Limulus polyphemus | reverse complement strand
TGTCGCTAAAGGTTCGTCGGAACGAAGTTACGGAAAGTTAATTAACAAACGGAGACGTAACAATATGTTATTGTTTGTTTCTTTGAATTTATGCACAAAGCTAAACAATGGGCTATCTGTGCTGTGCTCACCACGAGTATCGAAACCCGGTTTCTAGCGTTGTAAGTCCGCATACATACCGCTGTGCCACGGGGGGGGGCGATATGTTATTGAAAACGTCGTGTGTATTTTTGTTTTGTTTTTATCTTTGTAACAGTTTCGTCTGTTTGCAGTTAAGCACAAAGCTACACAATGGGCTATCTGTGTGTAAACCGGTTTTTAGCGTTATAAGCCTCCAGATTTACCGCTGAGTTACTTTGTAACAAAGATAGTAAACCATTGGGGTTCAGGGGATCTAATCTGTTGTAAAATTTGAACAAACAGCCCCTGACAACATTTAGGTCTACCTCTTTCCACGACATCAATTTAAAAATAATTTTCCTAGATATGGTGATGGAAATATGTGGCGAGTTATTTTGTTTATTGTTACTATAGTAACTTCACCTTTTTCAAAGGTTACCGATCATAAATATAATCAGATAACCTGAATCAGTTTCATATTACCGATACACGGAATTTAACGATAAGTAACAGAGAAATATTAAAGTATGTAACTGTCTTTACAGCGCTTTTAATACAAGTATTGCATTCCTAAAATAATGTTGTTGCTTTTTCGGTCTGGCACAGTTTATTAAGTTGGGGGTAAACGTGGATCGACTTTGAAATAATCTTGAAATAAGGGGTCTAGTATGTTAACCACTCGGTGACTAAGTATCGAGTTTCGATATCCGCAATGTATAGAGCAAAGATATCCAGTTGTGCAGCTCAATGTTTAACAAATAGAAGTCTACTCTGAACCGCAATGTATAGAGCAAAGAGATCCAATTGTGCAGCTCAATGTTTAACAAATAGAAGTCTACTCTGAACCGCAATGTATAGAGCAAAGAGAT
>NW_013679006.1:4858-7994 GCF_000517525.1 Limulus polyphemus | reverse complement strand
GTCTACTCTGAACCGCAATGTATAGAGCAAAGAGATCCAATTGTGCAGCTCTATGTTTAACAAATAGAAGTCTACTCTGAACCGCAATGTATAGAGCAAAGAGATCCAGTTGTGCAGCTCTACGTTTAACAAATAGAATTCTACTCTGAACCGCAATGTATAGAGCAGAGATATCCGATTGTGCAGCTCTATGTTTAACAAATAGAAGTCTACTCTGAAGCAGCAACAAATCATTATATTTCTTAGTTATTATTTGTAATCACTCAATTATAACACTTTCATTTAGTGACCAAAAATCTTCATAATCAGCGATAAGACATATATAATATTAATACCTTATCGTCAGTTGTATATGATATTAATACCTTATTTTCAGTCGTATATGATATTAATATCTTCTTTTTAGACGTATATGACATTAATACCTTATTTTTAGACGTATATGACATTAATACCTTATTTTTAGACGTATATGACATTAATACCTTATTTTCAGACGTATATGACGTCAATATAGTACAATTATCACTGTATGCTATCACAGCTGTGTACGTCACAGTTGAGTCACCTGATAATATAACACCCAGCTTCTAGTAAATGTTTGAATCATCATGAAACATAACATCTGTTCTTTGAACCACCTGTGTCCTTTAACTAACACCCATGAATCAATTTTCCGGTGTTCCGTTTGCATATTTTAGTTAAGTTTCTGCATATGTCTAACTATATGCCAACATTAGTGTGGTATTTGACTGCTTTATAGACTTGGTTTTATTTTTTATTACACACGTGTATGTTTTAGCAGACAGGGAAGTTCAGTAGGATGATCCTCCCTGGTTCGTAACAATGTCGTCTCTCCAGAGAATTGATTACGTTATATTCAAACGATTTTGAGGAAATCGGCGACAACCACAGCTGATATAAAAAAATTGTGGTGGAACGGAATGTATCAGAACTACATATTGACATTGTTTAAGGTTTGTAGGTAGTGTGATGCCGCAACTGTAAGTATACAGACTTGTAACGCTAAAAGAACGAAGATAGCGTAATGTGTGGTTTGTACTAAAACAAACAAATAAAGTATTGAAAACCTAGATGGCTTTAGAGAAGGGTATATAACAGCTCTTTCTATCACAAACTATCCATGGAATCAGATCATAAACGTGTGTTTAGCTGGAGGGTTTTGAATTTTCGAGACGGTGGTATATCTTGTACTTAATAGCATTGTAAAATAAAGGAATATGGATCATCTTAGGTCACCAGGACCATTCACAAACATATCTGCAAAAAGTCGTACCCTGCATGGTAAGATACATGCGGCGTTTTGTAACAGGTAAGAATCAACAAACATGCAGGTTAGTGGCAAAAGTTTTCTGCATGCCTTTGGCAATATAATCAAGAACTATTTCCTTCTGGATAAGCTTCACAAGCTACACGTACACAACTAGCTTTTACATATATCCATCCAACCATCGCATACCTCAAGAGAATGAAAGGATATTAATGCTATTCCATAAGAAGACATGCCGTGTAATAGCAATTTTAAAACGAGCGCTGAGAAACAATTTTCTTTGCACACTGAATGTTATGGAAAGAATGCAATGGGGAGTTGTGTGCTTTTGACACGACAGCCTAAAAGATAGGGCCTTTTATAGAAAATACGTTTGTCGGCTATGGGTTGTAACGATGTGCTGAGACTCCAAAATCGTTTTAATATAGCGTACCCAGCCTCCAAAGTGTGACAAATCTACATTAAAACATTAAGAATACACAAAAAAGTGATCACATAATTTGTAGTAGGACATTAAATCCGTCGTGATAGCAAAGAAAATACGAAGATTGAAGGGTAATCTCGTTTAGATTTCTATCGGGATCTACCTATCTGTTTATATAATTTTCAAATTGTATTTGGTTTTCTTTTATCATTTTCTGTATTCATTTCTAAGTAAGTTACTTTTGTTATTGTGACATTAAACTTTTATCTGATGATATAACGACCTTCTTGGTCGTGTAGTTTTTACTCGTTCATTTTCCTTGTCGTTTGTTTTGAAGAATGATTAGAACATCTTGTTCAAGCAGGAAGTTTATCTACATCTGGTTCGAGAAAACTTAACTCCAGCTTAATCACCGGTTTCCTACTTAATCACCGGTTTCCTACATCTTGTTCAAGCAGGAAGTTTGTCTACATCTGGTTCGAAAAGACTTAACTCCAGCTTAATCACCGGTTTCCTACTTAATCACCGGTTTCCTACATCTTGTTCAAGCAGGAAGTTTATCTACATCTGGTTCGAGAAGGCTTAACTCCAGCTTAATCACCGGTTTCCTACATATTTTCTATACCAAATCTTTGAAATTAACTCGGGTTTCTAACTGTTGGAAAATAAATGTTATATTCAACTTTCTAGCTAGCAGAAATATTTATCCAAAAGTTAAAGTTTCGTATGATTAAATGACTAGCATGGAATCGATCCCTGTATAAGGTCTTTAGTTGGGTGACGTAGATGTTAGCGGAGTTTTCGGCCATTATTCCAAGACACTCGACGATTCTTGGTGACCCGTGTTTCGCCTTATTAAAAAGGCTGTTTTTAGTTACTGTAATTAGTTTAACTACATCGATACATGTAAATATATTTAACTTGGTTGAAGACGATTTCATATTCCTAACCTGTTAGCTAAAATGTGTTTAATTATAAATATTACTACATTACAAACTTATTCATCTTCGTTCAGTTGTTTTTGGTTAATAGTAACAGATTACATAAAAATCCGGGTTTCGTGGTGGGCACATATTACTCATTGTGTAGTCTTATGCTAAACAACAAACAAACTACAAAAATCAGCATGGTCCACAAGAGTTAATATAGAAACAGACAAGACATTTAGCTAGTTTTACCAAGGAGATAAGTAGATCCATTTTTGTTTTTATAACTATATTTCAGGAATTTTAAATTTGAAGGATGAGCTGTGATTTCTCGTCCCGGGAAATATCTTTGTGTTTATAATGGTTCAGTAGGGCCTCATTTTGTCTTACTTCATGAATATAAATCGAAATCCTTAACTCAATATTCCAGGGGGCAATAAAAATGAAAATAATAAAAATGAAAAAACGTGGATAAAAGTAGTCCCTTTCTCTCAT
>NW_013679006.1:3080-3948 GCF_000517525.1 Limulus polyphemus | reverse complement strand
TTTCAGTATGACTAGAACATACTTGTATCATTCCCACAAACAAGAGAAGGTTTCAGTATGACTAGAACATACTTGTATCATTCCCACAAACAAGAGAAGGTTTCAGTATGACTAGAACACACTTGTATCATTCTCACAAACAAGAGAAGGTTTCAGTATGACTAGAACACACTTGTATCATTCCCACAAACAAGAGAAGGTTTCAGTATGACTAGAACACACTTGTACCATTCCCAAAAACAAGAGAAGGTTTCAGTATGACTTGGTCACATTTATATTAAGTTTGATGAAAATATATTAAAGACCTCATGGAATCCTCACTACCAGTCACTCTTTAAGGTTTCAAGAAAAATAATAACCTGGGTCCATATGTTTGTGAAGCCATGGTTTATGTATTGAGGAAACTTTGGTTCATGTGTTGGTGAAGCCATGGTTTATGTGTTGAGGAAACCTGTGTTCTTGTGTTGGTGAAGCCATGGTGTTTCTGTTGATGGAGCCTGTGTTCATGTGTTGGTGAAGCCATGGTTTTTCTGTTGATGGAGCCTGTGTTCATGTGTTTGTGAAACCATGGTTTTTCTGTTGATGGAGCCTGTGTTCTTGTGTTGGTGAAGCCATGGTTTTTCTGTTGATGGAGCCTGTGTTCATGTGTTTGTGAAGTCTTGGTTTATGTGTTGAGGAAACCTGTGTTCATGTGTTGGTGAAGCCATGGTGTTTCTGTTGATGGAGCCTGTGTTCATGTGTTGGTGAAGCCATGGTTTTCTGTTGATGGAGCCTGTGTTCATGTGTTTGTGAAACCATGGTTTTTCTGTTGATGGAGCCTGTGTTCTTGTGTTGGTGAAGCCATGGTTTTTCTGTTGATGGAGCCTGT
>NW_013679006.1:0-3070 GCF_000517525.1 Limulus polyphemus | reverse complement strand
TAACCACACGATACTGATAAACACACCCCGTATTTATACAGTGGCACTAACCACACGATACTGATAAACACACCCCGTACTTATACAGTGGCACTGACCACACGATACTGATAAACACACCTCGTATTTATACAGTGGCACTAACCACACGATACTGATAAACACACCCCATATTTATACAGTGGCACTGACCACACGATACTGATAAACACACCTCGTATTTATACAGTGGCACTAACCACACGATACTGATAAACACACCTCCTATTTATACAGTAACACTAACCACATGCTACTGATAAACACACCTCGTATTTATACAGTGGCACTAACCACACGATACTGATAAACACACCTCGTATTTATACAGTGGCACTAACCACACGATACTGATAAACACACCTCATATTTATACAGTAACACTAACCACACGATACTGATAAACACACCTCATATTTATACATAACACTAACCAAATGATACTGATAAATACACCTCATATTTATACAATAATACTAACCACATGATACTGATAAACACACCTCGTATTTATACAATAACACTAACCACACGATACTGATAAACACACCTCCTGGTTAGTGTTATTGTATAAATACGAGGTGTGTTTATCAGTATCATTTGGTTAGTGTTATGTATAAATATAATGATACTGATAAACACACCTCGTATTTATACAGTGGCACTAACCACATGATACTAATAAAAACACCTCATATTTATACAGTAACACCAACCACACGTACCTTCTTAACTTACACTTTAGGTCCTTTACAATGAGGGTAAATAATATAATTTAAACAAATAACAATAATGAGAAGGATAAAACTTGTTTCGCTGGTATACTTGTAGCATACAACACTTAGCTGATACTTAACTGTAACTCACATTGAATATATTCATAATTTATCTCCTATTTCGTTCCTCCAGCATTATGATAAGTATTTCAACGTGTCTCCTTGTGGAACTAAGGATTTAAGTATTTCAACATGTCTCCTTGTGAAACTAAGGATTTAAGTATTTCAACGTGTCTCCTTGTGAAACTAGGGATTTAAGTATTTCAACGTGTCTCCTTGTGAAACTAAGTATTTAAGTATTTCAACGTGTCTCCTTGTGAAACTAAGGATTTAAGTATTTCACAAGGAGACATGTTGGTTGAAATACTTAAATCTTAGTTTTTTCATTTGAGATAGTTTTTTTTTTTGTAAATCGTTTTCATTTTTCACGACACGTAAGAAATCAAATTCAATACGTTGATCTGATGCCAACTCTTGATTTTTTTAATTCACATACTCTCACGAGATGGCGCTGGAAATGTGTAGATTGGAGTGTTGCAGTGCGGCTGAATACCAGTGAATGTCTTTGTACATCCGAAGCTGTACTGTATCGTGTATTTCTTGAACTTGTATATTAAAAATGTCCTCCGCTGGATGTACTGGCTATCTGACGGTCATTTTCCTTCTCATCCATGGACAAGGTTAGTTCATAATATAGCGTTAGTTTACTCGGTTTGTATTAAGTCTTTAACTGGTGTTTCCTTCGTCCCCTCTCTGTATATAACATTTTCACACCTATCTGAAGATAGCTACTGATACAGTATGAGAATCGATCCACAGAATCATCGTTAGGTATATGTCTGGCTTGCGGCGACATGAAGTCGTAATAGCGGCAGTAAGGTCCTTACTTGCTGGGTAAGACGCTCAAAGTTTTGTAGTATTACTGTGTGGCCTTTAATTTCTTACACGATCCTGATGACGTCAGCTTAGCGTTTTTATAAGGCTTCAGTATGCCGTGTTTGATTTATGTATTACAATTTAAAACGATAATATGGTGCATATAAACATATCAAATGATAAGTCTTAACATTTAAAAGGTTATAATAAAAACCTAACCAATGGTTTTAAAACGTTGTCGTAAAGGTACAGTCGAAATATTAGTAATTATAGTATATAAGAAATTACCAGTTCCTTTGTTTGTTTTGTTGTTAAGCACAAGGCTATACAGTGGGCTATGTGTGCTCTGCCCACACCGCGGGTCTCGAAACTTGATTTTTAGCGATATAAGCCATCAGATCTACCGGTGAACAACCAAGTGACTACGAGTTCGCGTTACTGCTTCAACCAAAATGTATTAGTTTTTTTTTGTAGTTAAACACACAGCAACCTGTTTACCTGTTTCTAGCGTCAGCGTGAAATCCTTAGTTTCACAAAGAGACACGTTGAAATACTTAAATCCTTAGTTTCACAAGGAGACACGCTGAAATACTTAAATCCTTAGTTTCACAAGGAGACACGCTGAAACTCTTAAATCCTTAGTTTCACAAGGAGACACGTTAAAATACTTCAATCCCTAGTTTCACAAGGAGACATGTTGAAATACTTAAATCCTTAGTTTCACAAGGAGACATGTTGAAATACTTAAATCCCTAGTTTCACAAGGAGACACGTTGAAATACTTAAATCCCTAGTTTCACAAGGAGACACGTTGAAATACTTAAATCCTTAGTTTCACAAGGAGACATGGCTTCACTAACACATGAACATGGGCTTCACCAACACATGAACACAGGCTCCATCAACACATGAACATGGGCTTCACCAACACATGAACACAGGCTCCATCAACACATGAACACAGGCTCCATCAACACAAACCATGGCTTCGCCAACATATAAACTATGGCTTCATCAACACATGAACACAGGCTCCATCAACACATAAACCAAGGCTTCACAAACACATGAACACAGGCTCAATCAACACATAAACCAAGGCTTCACCAACACATGAACACAGGCTCCATCAACATATGAACCATGGCTTCACCAACACATGAACACAGGCTCCATCAACATATGAACCATGGCTTCACCAACACATGAACACAGGCTCCATCAACACAGGCTCCATCAACACATGAACACAGGCTCCATCAACACAAGAACACAGGCTCCACCAACACATGAACACAGGCTCCATCAACATATAAACCATAGCTTCACCAACACATGAACACAGGCTCCATCAACACAAGAACACAGGCTCCATCAAC
>NW_013679005.1:7744-10055 GCF_000517525.1 Limulus polyphemus | reverse complement strand
GTGTCACTATCTAGCGATCTGTTGATGAACATAAAGTTAGGTGAAATGATTCTTTGTGACACTATCTAGCATGTTCATCCACAGAACAAAGAATCATTTCACCTAATTTCGTGTCACTATCTAGCATGTTCATCAACAGATCAAAGAATCTTTTCACCTAACTTTGTGTCACTATCTAGCATGTTCATCCACAGATCAAAGAATCTCTTCTTCATACCAAATAGTCATCACTGTTTAAGATCGTAGTCATCTTCACGATTATCAGTAGTTCTTTTAGACACCATATTTGTAACCATAAAAATTATTTGCTCGCTACAAAATTATTGGTGAAGACATTCAGATGAAGATTGAAATTAGAATTAATTTTGCACTAGACGTGTCAGTATTTTTGCACATGTCAAAAAGATGACTCAATATGATGTAACAGACTACTCCATATTCATTATATTGACTAGTTTTATGTTTATCGCCTGTTACAACACTCAATTTAAAGTAATGATTGAAAAAATTCGGGTTGATTTGGTTTATTCCAGAAATTCGCAGAAGGTTACACAAGGACTATCTGAATACAGATGTCCCCAATTCTGAACAGGTGGACTAAAGGAAGGCAGATGGTCAACATCATCCACTACCAACTCTTGAATAGTGAGTGGGATTTTACTGTCACTCTTATAACGCACCCGCGGCCCCAAAGCGCGGAGTACAATTTGAGGCAATGAACCCATACCAAGGACCCTCGGGTGCACAGTCCAACATGCTAACTACCAGGTAACGCCCTCCCCCGACAAAATACACAAGGACCCATGTTGACCCTAGAAGTGATTAGTGGGACTAATTTCAATATTGGCAGTATTTTTGATTACCACCTTTAACAGCAGGTTTTCACCACGAACTTAGATTGAATCAACTTTTCTCAGATGTTTTAGACAAGTTGAGTTACGTTTTAAGAAACTTAGAATAACAGAAACTCTTACACCAAATAACGATCTATTTCTCCTGAAAATTCTACAAAGAAGTGGAATTCATACAGTATATGTAAGCTTGACCTCCAGAGGTCAAAGCACCAAACAAAGGCCGAGGAGCCAATCTGTCTTTGTTAACATAACGTTGCTGAATAGAATTACACTGTTAGATATTCCAGTATCAGGCAACACATGCACATTGACAAAGCCAAACACATTCACCCATAATGTAACATAACACAGCTTCAGGGATTGCTAAGCTCAGCAGCTTTAACGTCTTCTGTTTATCGCTATCTAATATCAAGTCATTTATTAACGTATGCTAAATAAACTTCATCATTATATCGTGTATCCACTTTCAAATGTCAAGGTTCTTAGAAACGTAAGTAGTTAATATGTCATCAGCACCACATAACTCGTGTTTGAAATAACACTGGCTCTGACCCATCCTTGGTTGATGCAAACACGATATATTTAACAATTCCACTTGTCAACATCGACGTTCCTTCGGACAGTTAGTGTTCCTAGGATACAATGTACGCTCTTCAAGCTATAAAATCCAGCATGTGACGCTTTCTATGTGTTACCAAAGAGTGGGCGTGGCATGATATCAAGTTTAGCTCAACGCAGCGAGCTATTTTCAGCGAATATAGAATGAATTTGTTGCCAAGATATCGTGTATCACAAGAAGCCATAAACAGTTACACAGATTCAGAGAGAAATTTTAGATTTTGAAAACTTGTATGGCTGTACACGTGTACACAGGTTGGAAATTGACACGCTACATGGTGTAGAAATATGGATCACTCACCCAATAAAGTCAGTTTTGCCTTTGTACAGTAGGCTATTACAAAGTTGATATATTGACAATATAATCTTGTTCCTCCGTCACGGGACAGTAACACGCACGAACTGAAAATATACTTGCTAATTTATGATGTGTCAACCGATGTAAACAAAGCTACCTTATCTTAAAAGCAATCAACTATTTTATGTTTTGTTTTAGGATTTCGTGGAAAGCGACACAAGGTTATCTCTCCAACTTTAAACTGATAAATTAGGTGGAAGACAGCTAATCAATACCACCCACCGCCAATTCTTGGACTATTCTATTCTGACAGAAAAATAGGATTTAAACGTCACTCTCGCAACGTTCTCACTGTCCTAATGTGGTGGGATTGGAACGTCACTCTCGCAACGTTCTCACTGTCCTAAGGCGGTGGGATTTAAACGTTACTGTCGCAACGTACTCACTGTCCTAAGGCGGTGGGATTGGAACGTCACTCTCGCAACGTTCTCACTGACAAGTTAATATGCTAAATAATAATGAATAATTAACTGGCGTCACA
>NW_013679005.1:2711-6744 GCF_000517525.1 Limulus polyphemus | reverse complement strand
AAGGCGGTGGGATTTAAACGTTACTGTCGCAACGTACTCACTGTCCTAAGGCGGTGGGATTGGAACGTCACTCTCGCAACGTTCTCACTGACAAGTTAATATGCTAAATAATAATGAATAATTAACTGGCGTCACATATAATTAACTGGCGTCACATATTAACCAAACACATAAAATATTGTTTGTAAGTTATATTTTTAACGTTGATTAACTAGAGAGAGAGAGCTACGACTTTTAACTATGTTGTTAAGACAGAACCTAGACAAATTATAATTTGACGTCAGAGTTATTGTAACACATTCAAGGCTATATTATAAATGAGGCATAGATAGGCAGAATTATTGCAAGATAAAGGGTTGAATCAGTCAGTGTGTTCTCATTAAATATTTAGATCGGTATTTTTATCGCGCTTATCGAGATGCTTTGTACAAATAAATTGAGCTTACGTTAGTCCTAGTATTATCAGGGGGATTTGAACGTGTTTTATAATAAAATAGGCCTACAACAATTTATCGTCTGGTACAAGTGTTTAAGCTTGCAATTACGTTGAGAAGAAAATATTCTGATTTATGATCGGTACGTATACTTGACATCGTATTATTTTCACCAGATAAATTAAAATAACCTGTCAACGAAAGAACAACGTTACAACACTGCCATCGTAAACATACACTCTCAAAACAACACACTTTTACACTAACCTGTTTAATGCATGAAAAAGGCTACAACGTAGAATCTGTAAAGTGATATTAATGCTACAAAAAAGTGCGTAAAAAATGCAATACCTCGTTTCAAAACAGACACACGAATTTTTATTTTTGGAAATATATTTAAAAACAACGTTTAAAAAAATACTGCACGGTGTGCTCATCCCAATAGAAAAGTACCTAGCACCCTCTATTGGTCCAAAACTATACCAATAATTTATATATATAAATTTATTCTTTAAATGTGTGGTCAAATGTCTATAGGTTAACTTACAGCTCGTGCTTTGTTTCGCTAACAGGGAACACTTTAATGACTTTTCTAGAATTTATACATAGGTTTATCTCGAAGAGTTTTAGTGTATAGTAGTTTTGTCAATAAAATCGTGAAGCGACACCGTTAGAGATATAAATTAAGAACGATTTTTTTTTTACAAGACTACCCATGTTTGTTTTATTACTTAACCATTTCCTTTTACTGTATTTTTCCAATATTTACGTGTGGGCTGGGCGTGACCTAGTAGTAAAGTGATCGACTGTGAATCTAAGGGTCCATGGCTTGCATCCTGTCGCATTAAATGTTCACCCCACACGTAGGGCCGTGAGTGTATTATATCAAGAGTGATGGTCAAATCTCACTACACTTAGAATAGCCCAACAGTTAACGGAGAATGCTGTTGACCAGCTGCCATCCATCTAAATCTACCAGTTTAGAATTAGGGACGGCTAGCGAAGATAACCCTTGTGCATTTATTGTGTTATTAGCTATCTATATATATATACATATACATATATACATACATACATATAAGTAACATAGGCGATGAAACTTTAACACCGGCATTTTAAATGTCATAATAGTGCACTACATATTTATCACCGGTAAATATCATAATGTATAAAGAAAATAACTACCAGCAAACAGAAAACGTTATTACTCAAGTAACTTTAGTTCGCTTGTTTCAACGCAAGGCTACACAATGAGCTACCTGCGCTGTTTCCGCTGCATGGATAGAGCTCCGAATTATTGCATTATTAAGTTTTTAAGCCTACCTATAACCCATGGAGGACTACTGAAATTTGGTTTAGCGTAAAAGCTACAAAATGGTCTATGTGCATTGTATCTGATGCATGGATCGAATCCCAAATCCAAGTGGCAAAAGCCCTCATCTGAGCTGTGTCTGCCACAAGAATCGAACTTATATTTCCAACGTTATTAGCTCTCGAGCTTACTGATGAGTCATTTAGGGTTACTGAAGTAACTTTATAATAATCAAATCTGTCGAATGTCTCTATGCAATGTTTTTGCACGTTGCCCAAAATTTAAAATTCCAGGCTATTCCTATTTTCAGTCTCTCTATATGTCTCTAAAACCTCAAGGAAAATCCTTTAAATCTATCTTGATTACAAAAGAAAAATGTAAGTATAAACTACTGGACTGGAACAGAAATTGCTTCAACAAAATAACATTCTTTATACATCAACTTTACCGTTTATACATAGCTTACAAACAGAAAGTCATAAGAAAGAATGCAGGAAAAAAAATGCCGATTGCATCACTCTACTGCACGAAGCCATTAACTTTTCATTTTTTTTCAGCGCAGAGTTCCTTACAAATCTTTTATGTTAACGCTGTGTGTTAAAAATGTTGGCGGGTTCGTCTTTTCTTCTAGGAGTCGCAGTAGGATTACTGTCAGAGTGAGATGAAAGCAATGGGACTAGATTTAATTCAAGGACTGACTATTAAAATTTCGTGTGATAGAACATAAAAAAACAACAACACGAAATTATGATATTGAAATACATTTCAGCAGACAACAAAAACATGTTTTGCTTATTCAGTCGTTTTCCGGATCTCTAAGCCTAAGTGTCAGGGTTAAGAAATGTAAAAATGGAACGTTATTGAACACCAGAAAAGTAAGCATTACGAAACGACAGAAATGCTAATTTTATTTTACGATCGTTCCGTCTGCGATTTATGGTATTTTAGACCAATAATTATCACATATAAAATTTGGGGTTTGGAATAATACCTCAAGAGAACTGTATCTGTGCGAGATCTGCAATTAATACATGTAGGCCTATAATTATGCTTCTGGCTGGAAATTAATTGAATTTAAATGAGACAGTTCTTTGACGAAGATTTGTTACTTTGTTTATTTTATTAAAATTCATTAAGGTTGTGCTAAAAAATAATATTTTTACAGTTTAATTTGTCATACTTTTGTAAAACCTTTTAACCATTATAGTTTGACTTTAAGAACTTTTAACTATTAAATGTTGTCATGCATATTTATATATTACTTTTCAAACTTTATATTCAGAACACAAGCGGTACATCGAAGTACGCCCCCAGAGATAGAGAAGTCTCCCCACGAACAGAAGCTAAAACCTAATAAACTCTGAACCCCCTGTAGTCAATTCTTGATAGTAAACTATTCACCACCACCCCACTCTAGCTGAATATTTGAACAAGAAGTAAAGAAGGGTGATACTGGGGATTAAAGCTGCATGAGAGCTGTCTGTGCCCTAAGTCAGCAGTAATAGAATGCCAGCTAAATCAAAACCAATCAACTCCAGTTTTGAAATACTCTTTACCAACAAAAAGTGGGATTGGCCTAGTGGCCCAGATATTTCTGAGGGTTATGATTTCGAAGATTACTCGACGTGCCTACCTTGGAGAATATCGGTGAGAAATAAAGCTCGTTTCTAGTGGCCACCCCAAAATTTAAGCACAGCCAAACCCCAGTTTAGAACTACTGGCCGATGGGAGGGCAACCAGTGAGTAACACCCGCCACCTAACAGTCACTCTTAGCTGAATAATGGGATTGAATGTCACGATTAGAAGTGGAGGGCATAATAAATAGTACCTCACGTGTCGAACCTTAGACCTCCTGATATGTAGCCCTGCACGCTAGCCACTAGGCTATTCCCAGCCCAAATTGTTTGCATGTAGATAATGTTTCGATTAAGTTATCAGGATCAAAATTTTCACTTGAAATATCTCTATTTATTAATCTTTGAATACAAATAATTTATAAATTAATGGAACTTTGTGTTGTTGTTTTTCCCGCCTAAAATACAGTATATAATTAAGTATCTCACTCAATATTACTTTAACTGTCAAATATTTATTTCATTGAAAATTTTGAGAGAAAAACACATTGTACAACAATTTTAATACCACGTATGTTTATACATGGCGTAGTGATATTTGTGATACACATGTGCGTAGGTACGGGTGTGGCGAGTGCAAACAAATCTCCTAAATTACATTTGTATTAGTTCGTCAAGAAATTAATGTTGCTTTTTTTTTAGATGAAAAAAA
>NW_013679005.1:0-1719 GCF_000517525.1 Limulus polyphemus | reverse complement strand
TTTTTTTGGGGGGGGGGTAATGAAAGTGTTCCAAAACGCGACATTAATTTGTTAATATTTATGACAAAGCTACTAAGACAGCATGTCACCGTCCCCAAGTTTAAATTACTGACTAGAGGGAAGACAGAAAGTCAGCACTCTACTATCTATGTTAAGGAATTGACTGTCACCCTTATAACGCACCCACAGCTTAAAGTGAAAGGGATATTTTGTGGTGTCGCATGCCCTTAGAGCCCAAGTTATGATTTTTCCACCTATCTTCATTTTCCTCCAAAAGTTGCATTTCCTTATTGATTTCTGCCTACGCCCCTGCATACACCTGTAAATATCTTAGGCTTCGTGCAGTATCTTTTGTACGAGTTTTTAATCCGATGAAAGTGTCCACATGAGTTATCAGATGTCAAAGAAACAATATCACACATTTAAAACAAAGTAGAATTTTATTCAGCCTGTCAGAAATATGGAACATGAATAAGTGATCATGCTTATTCTGTTTGTCTTTTATTGGAATACAGAAGTATGGATTTTCACCCGTCAACATGACAGATATTTTTATATCCAAGTTATCGAGTTACAGATCAACAATGTTGTACGAGACTCGTATCGATGATTGATGACGTAAAACATCTGTTTTTGTCTTCTGTTTTAAGAATGGACATCCGTGTCGAATCATTTGGTAAAAGTCAGGAAAATATTAGTCTTCTTGTGAAGAAGAAGAAACATATCTGTCGGTTTCAGGTGCTCGACTCGCAATCTGCGGGTTCGAATCCCCCTCACACCAAACATGCTCGCCCTTTCAGCCGTGGGGGCGTTATAACGTGACGGTCAATCCCACTATTCGTTGGTAAAAGAGTAGCCCAAGAGTTGGCGGTGAGAGGTGATGAGTAGCTGCCTTCCCTCTAGTCTTACACTGCTAAATTAGGGACAGCTAGCGCAGATAGCCCTCGGGTAGCTTTGCGCGAAATTCAAAAACAAACAAACTTCCGGTTATGACTGAACTACTCTAAAGTAAAAGTCGGCAAAAGAAACAAAAAAATGAGGGAACACAAGTTAAAATTCTGATATTCGTTATAGATTCTTTAAACCTGATACGAGAATTCATACTAACAGAGATTTTAGATAAAACCCGACAGAAGAACTAAATAAGACATTACCGTGTCCTACTTGAAATTACTATTATTAAATAATGTTTATTTAAAACGATTCGCAAACGTGCTATAATAACAGCCCATAGTTGAAAACGCCATTTATAAAACATTGTAATATAGCAACTTTTGCTTCTTGCGGGAGCAAAAACGTCAGAGTTGATTGAAATATTTGTTCAGACTCGCGATTCGCCCACGTTTTGAAACTTTTCTTAGACTATACTGACACTTGGATAGTACTTACTTGTCAGACATAGTTGAAACGTAATTTCTCTTTCAGTAAAAAAAGTTGAAAAGTCAAATTTATTCAGTTAACCGGTACTGGAAAGACTAACTTCAAGTAGCTGGGCTTGTCTCAGCTATCCCGTGCTATATACTTGAATAATGTGACAATACGAACTACTTGAGGTAAGTCTTGTAGTTCTTAATAAGTCATTTTCATGAAAGGGTGGAGGTTTGGAATAACATGTAGTAGAATTATTAGGGTGGTATTTATTCTACTTTAAGGATTTCTTAAAACTTTTAAGGGTGGAGGGTGGTAGGCATTGTTTTGTAGAAATATATATATATATTT
>NW_013679004.1:7496-9708 GCF_000517525.1 Limulus polyphemus | reverse complement strand
AGCTCAAACCTTGCCCAACTACCGAACAACCTAGACAGTTGATAAAGACAGCCGAAGTGGTGCGAGACGTTGCCCAACTACCGAACAACCTAGACAGTTGATAAAGACAACCGAAGTGGTGCGAGACGTTGCCCAACTACCGAACTACCTAGACAGTTGATAAAGACAACCGAAGTGGTGACTGCCACTTGCCAACTACCGAACTACCTAAGACAGTTGATAAAGACAACCGAAGTGGTGCGAGACGTTGCCCAACTACCGAACTACCTAGACAGTTGATAAAGACAACCGAAGTGGTGCGAGACGTCGCCCAACTACCGAACTACCTAGACAGTTGATAAAGACAACCGAAGTGGTGACTGCCACTTGGCCCAACTACCGAACTACCTAGACAGTTGATAAAGACAACCGAAGTGGTGACTGCCACTTGCCAACTATGAGTTTCAAATTACACGGTAGTTATATTAGATAGTTAACTTGTAATATATTTCTGAATGATATAGAAAACGGTCTGTTTTTGTTTTTACCATTACACACATAAAATAAACCTAAACTTTATAAACCTACTTAGATTATCGAGTTATTGTATCCACATCTGAAGAAAGAGGAGCTGAGGGAAAAAAAATGTCGACGAAGCTTCAAATTTCCTTTCAGCCGGTGTAACATCGACGAAAACATTCACACGTGTCTCAAAGTCTCAGTAAAACTTCTCTTTCGTGCTCTAATTATACCAGAAATTTTTAATGTATCAGTTTCTGTGACAGTGAAAGCAAAGAACAACAACAACAAAAAAAGCTTCAAAAATTTGATTTTTATTTTTAAAAAAAGCGAGACTTCGGTACCTTCCACAACAAAGGACTTCGCCTGTCAGTGTCTTGTGAAACTAGAGTTATTTTCTAAAATTACTTACTAGTTGGCGGAAAGTCATCTAGATAAGAGGCTTTATAAAGTCACTTTAAAGGTCACTGTGAGAGGTTGGCTAAAAACCAAGAAAAATCAAATCGTTTCAATGATGGGTTATTCTTACGTCAGTAAAAGACACGTGGTTTCAAATGATCTTCTTTGAATGCCGAGCCGATTTGATGGACCATTAGCGTTTAGTGATATCATTGTTGAAATAAAAAAGGTGATCGCAATATTTTGTGATTGCAGTATTCATTGATGGCGTGAAATGAAGATGGATTCATGATATATGATCGGTGAAGTGAACGTTATTTTGTAACCTATAAACCTTCTCATATTTTTTGGTTATAGACAAGGGAAGTATTTCATTAAACGATCTTAGAATAAGTAGTTCAACAGACAGTAAAGCGCGATATAGATACGTTTAGTAGATAACTGTGTTCGCAGACAATCTGTTGGACCAAAGACAAGAAATCCTTTAGGGGCGGTAGATCTTTGTTAGAAATGAACGCAACGTTTCTTCTTGAAAAGAGGATTGATGATTTATCGTATTTAACTTTCTCCAGAGCGAAGCTTTTAATCTGAAAAATGACACGTGACTTTTTCAAACCCCGTTTCTACAAACTTTCTCCCGACTGTCAAGGATATCTTTAATTTGTGTGTCGAATGAAAATCATTAATTGGCTAATTGGTTTCTACAGTTCTGTCAATACTCTCTGTAACTAATGCAAACTGTTATGAAATTTTTTAATTTGTTAATTTGGACTTTTGTATTGTTGTTTACTCAGGGGGAGATTTGACGTCACGTGGTGAGTGCGACTAATTATTAGAAAGTTCTTGAGCCGATCTGAACAGTATACAAATGGGAGAGTACTGATTTTAGTGACTCTTTTTGAGTTAGTTGAGTGACTCTAGAGGTTGTTAGTCAGTTATCAGTTATTCATTACAATTTTGTAAATACTGACAAGAGAAAGTTCGTTATGAAGGAGAGAAAAATAAGTGAAATTATTGTAGCAGAGTTTGCTGTAAATTTAGGATTATTAGTTGCATAAAATAAGAATTAAAACCCTTTTCTTAATAATAAGTGTGCTGGACTTCTTGTAGGTGAAGAATTAAAACCTTTTCCTTAATAATAAGTGTGCTGGACTTCTGTAGGTGAAGAATAAAACCATTTCCTTAATAATAAGTGTCCTGAACTTCTTGTAGGTGAAGAATTAAAACCTTTTCCTTAATAATAAGTGTGCTGGACTTCTGTAGGTGAAGAATTAAAACCCTTTCCTTAATAATAAGTGTGCTGGACTTCTTGTAG
>NW_013679004.1:3511-6853 GCF_000517525.1 Limulus polyphemus | reverse complement strand
TGAAAGATCAGTGGAAAATGTACGGGAAAATAATAGAAACAAACTTGAAAGATCAGTGGAAAATGTACGGGAAAATAATAGAAACAAACTTGAAAGATCAGTGGAAAATGTACGGGAAAATAATAGAAACAAACTTGAAAGATCATTGGAAAATGTACGGAAAGATATTAGAAACAAGCTTGAAAGATCAGTGGAAAATGTACGGGAAAATAATAGAAACAAACTTGAAAGATCATTGGAAAATGTACGGGAAAATAATAGAAACAAACTTGAAAGATCATTGGAAAATGTACGGGAAAATAATAGAAACAAACTTGAAATATCAATTGGAAAATGTACGGGAAAATATTAGAAACAAACTTGAAAGATCATGAAAGTGCATGAATTAGGGGACAAAGGAAACACTAACGAAGTAAAAAAGTAGATCAACGACAGGATAAAACGTGAATAACAACCAAACCAGCCACATCTTTGTCTACATATCCACTCAGGAATTATCATTATCTCAAATATCATTAGATATGCTATGTGTAATAAGATAACACAGTAGTTGTTGGGCCTTTCTAAGTTACTCAATCTACACTTCTGTCTCGTCAAGTTACAGAGTTTAATTAGCCAGTTCAGCATCGTCGCCCAATCGAGAAACCAGAAGACTATGATGGAAAGGTACAATGGGAGGCACAACAAACACAGTTGGAAATAATTTCCAAAAGAAATGGGTGGAATGCTGAACAGTAAGTTATTTCTGATCGTTTAAAAGGACCAGTTTTAACACCTTAAGCAACCTCCAACAGTAAGCTGTAGCACCTACCACGTTTTTATAGCAGGCTTATCAAATAAATTTGGAGTGTCACATCAGAGGGTAATTTCTAAGTCAAGGTTTAGGAGTTGGGTAGTCTTCTCTACGCCTCATGATGTGCAGATAATTGGCACTGAGGAAGAGTGCATATTGGAATTAGACATCAAACAGAATCATGAGGCTAGACTTGCTTAAAATAGTCATAAAGTCTATGACTAAGACTAAGAATTATCTGTAAGGTTTGTCTTATCAGTTTCCTCAGGATCGACTTGCTAATCCTAAGAGTTTTCTTTACAATACACCTCTTAAGTCACTCTAATGTGCATTCATGACAAGTGACACAAATTAACTCCACCTCAGACTCATTAGTGTTTCTTTTTCATGAGATAAATGCATCGAAAGATTGAAAGTTGGCAATTAAGGATATCTAATTGCATGGCTAGCAAACAAATCTCGTTTTGCTTTCTTACTGTCTTCTTATTTATTTTTTAAGTAGTTGGCATTCACCTCATCATTCGCATTAAGCGAATACATTTGTTAAAATCAGTAGAGGACACAGGGTGAAATAGAAGGTTCTTGAATTGTATTTTATTACATATGTTACGTAATTAGTTCTGTAAAACTTTTCATTCAGGTAGACCTTAACAAACGAAAACTATTAGTTTACTTGTAAAGAAGTCAATAACCAAAACCAACCTCAGATGGGGAGGTTAAATTTTTAGTAAAGATAAATATGAAAAAACAAAACATTGAAGATAACAAACCAAAAATGCAAAGACCAGAATCCATAAAGACAAATGGTCAAACCAAAGATCATCCAACTCAAACCAAAAATGCCAAGACCAGAATTCATAAAGACAAATGGAAAAACCAAAGATCATCCAACTCAAACCAAAAGTGCAAGGACCAGAATCCATAAAGACAAATCGCAAAACCAAAGATCATCCAACTCAAAACAAAAATGCAAGCCAAATGGTAAAACCAAAGATCATCCAACTCAAACCAAAAATGCAAGGACCAGAATCCATAAAGACAAATGGTAAAACCAAAGATCATCCAACTCAAACCAAAAATGCAAGGACCAGAATCCATAAAGACAAATGGTAAAACCAAAGATCATCCAACTCAAAATAAATTACCAGAATCCATAAAAACAAATGATCAAACCAAAGATCATTCAACTCAAACTAAAAATGCAAGGACCGGAATCCATAAAGACAAATGGTCAAATCAAAGATCATCCAACTCAAACCAAAAATGCAAGGACCAGAATCCATAAAGACAAATAGTCAAACCAAAGATTATCCAACTAAACCAAAAATGCAGAATCCATAAAGACAAATGGTAAAACCAAAGATCATCCAACTCAAACCAAAAATGCAAGGACCAGAATCCATAAAGATAAATGGTCAAACCAAAGATCATCCAACTCAAACCAAAAGTGCAAGGACCGGAATCCATAAAGACAAATGGTAAAACCAAAGATCATCTAACTCAAACCAAAAATGCAAGGACCAGAATTCATAAAGACAAATGGTCAAACCAAAGATCATCTAACTCAAACCAAAAGTGCAAGAACCGGAATCCATACAAATAACTAAACCAAAGGTTATCCAACCAATAATCTTCAGAGAAAACTCTGCCAGAAGTAAGTCAACCAGCTGAAGATTACGAGGTACCTTTCGAGATCATTTCCAAAGTATCATTAAAGATTGACAATTTATACGAATTTGATTTACCTCTATTGACGAAAATCCAGTTTTCTAAAAGCACGATGATTGTGAAGTTTCTTCTCTAATGCTTCCTGATTGGATGTTTTTACGTTTTTGTTTAATCGGAGAAAGTCACGTGATGGGCGTGGTTTAGTGACTAAAACATTCTTGAAAGTTTAGGAAATGATTTGAGAGATTTGAAAGACGAGTCAGGTTAGAACAGATGGTTACTGATTTTGGTGAGTTTATTAGAGGAGATTGATTAATTTTGAGGTTATCAAGACTGTTAGTTTTCCGTACAGTTTTTCTAGATTTTGAGTTTTGAACGAAATACTCGAGAAATTGTTATGTGTACGAAAATTATTTATCAAATAATGAAATTACACTTTACTGTCTATTATCATCTACCTCAGGACAACCAGTGAAGATAACTTGTAATACTTTTAGTCAAAGAAATAAAACGATTTCGTTATCATTAAATGAGTTTGACTTTACGTTCACATATCCCTTAGAATCCAAAAAGAGATATCAAACACTAGATATGATACAGGAAAAACACTAAACTGGGGCTCAGTTAAATATCAGGTTGAATTTTATCTTTATAATAAAAATGGTATAATATAATGGTACATGGAGTATATTATACTGAAACCTAATTAATACTGTAATAATAGATTTTATCTTTTAGTTACATTGCAGAAATGTAATAATACAAACCAAGACAGAATGCTACTAGATTGAAGCATGGTTTAATGTTGTAATAATATATTTTATCATATAGTTATATTGTAGAAACTTAATAATACAAACCAAGGACAGTATAGCTACTAG
>NW_013679004.1:0-2511 GCF_000517525.1 Limulus polyphemus | reverse complement strand
GTTGTAATAATACATTTTATCATATAGTTACATTGTAGAAACGTAATAACACAAACCAAGACAGAATGCTACTAGATTGAAGCATGGTTTAATGTTGTAATAATACATTTTATCATACATTGTAGAAACTTAATAATACAAAAAGAGGGTAGATTGAAGCATGGTTTAATGCTGTAATAATACATTTTATCATATAGTTATATTGTAGAAACTTAATAATACAAAAATAGAGTAGATTGAAGCATGGTTTAATGCTGTAATAATACATTTTATCATATTGTAGAAACGTAATAATACAAAAAGAGGGTAGATTGAAGCATGGTTTAATACTGTAATAATACATTTTATCATATAGTTACATTGTAGAAACGTAATAATACAAAAAGAGGGTAGATTGAAGCATGGTTTAATGCTGTAATAATACATTTTATCATATAGTTACATTGTAGAAACGTAATAACACAAAACTAGGGTAGATTGAAGCATGGTTTAATGTTGTAATAATACATTTTATCATATAGTTACATTGTAGAAACTTAATAATACAAAAAGAGGGTAGATTGAAGCATGGTTTAATGTTGTAATAATACATTTTATCATATAGTTACATTGTAGAAACTTAATAATACAAAAAGAGGGTAGATTGAAGCATGGTTTAATGCTGTAATAATATCCATGCTTCAATCTAGTAGCATTCTGTCTTGGTTTGTATTATTACATTTCTACAATGTAACTATATGATAAAATTTTAATGCTGTAATAATACATTTTATCATATAGTTACATAATAGAAACTTAATAATACAAAACGAGGGTAGATTGAAGCATGGTTGAATGCTGTAATAATAGATTTTATCATATAGTTACATTGTAGAAACTTAATAATACAAAACGAGGGTAGATTGAAGCATGGTTGAATGCTGTAATAATAAATTTTATCATATAGTTACATTATGGAAACGTAATAATACAAAAATAGAGTAGATTGAAGCATGGTTTAATGTTGTAATAATAGATTTTATCATATAGTTAAATTGTAGAAACGTAATAATACAAAAAGAGGGTAGATTGAAGCATGGTTTAATGTTGTAATAATACATTTTATCATATTGTAGAAACGTAAAGATAAACACATTGTTTCAGTGAAGAAACGTTGCAGTACAAATAATATAATCACAAATTTCTATTTAATTATACATCGTTGCATTACAGAACAAACGAACCTAGTTAGGTTGTGAAGAACGATAATTATTGTTCGTTTGTTTTCCCTTACTTACAAAACCTTTCAGATCTTTCTTTTTCGTCATTCTTTATTCTGCAATAAAAAAGAATTATCTGTTAGGTTTGTCGTATTAGGATCGACCTGCTAGTCCCGAGGGTTTTCCTTACAACACGCCTCCTGTTAACTCACTCTGGAACAGTAGAAAGGCATCAATTTCTGATATGCATTCATGACAAGACCGTGCTTTAGGTCTCCAGCTCACAAGTAACACAAACTAACTCCTCCTCAGACTCATTTGTGTTTCCTTTTTCAGGTGATAAACACATCGAAGGATTGGAAGTAGGCCATTAAAGAGATCTATTTGCATGGCTAGCAAACAAACCCAGTTTTCATTCTTTTTTTTGTCGTCTTTACTTTTTACGCAGTTGGCATTTATCTCGTGATTCTTTTCAGGCGACTAAGTTAATACAAAACATTAGAGGGCTCTGGTTGAACTTTAACAAATGAAAATTAGTAGTTTACTTAAAAACGTGCTAACTCCGCAATATCAACGGACATAATACCAGAGTGAATTTTAACCTACATCTAGGCTAACGTCATGTTCACAGTATAACTCTTAATGTTCTCAAGATCATAGAGACTACATGTTTTTAGTGAACCGAAAATTGTCAAATGTTAGTTGAGTTTGAAGACAAAAATGTACAGCTCGTAGTGTGACGTACCTCACGTTTACAGACGTAGGTGTTAAGAATTTGTGAAAGCTTAATAGATATCTACAGATAAAGATAAGGGTCGGTCAACATGTTTTGTGATATATATATATATAGAAGTAGGGTTTAAAGGGTCGGTCAACATGTTTTGTGATATATATATATATATATACAGACGTAGGGTTTAAAGGGTCGGTCAACATGTTTTGTCATATATATATACAGAAGTAGGGTTTAAAGGGTCGGTCAACATGTTTTGTGATATATATATATATATATATATATGTATACAGAAGTAGGGCTCAAAAGGTCGGTCAACATTTGTTCTCTATATATATAACTTGTATTTTAATGTTAATATGAGGCTAACATTTGTTCTCTATATATAACTTGTATTTTAATGTTAATATGAGGCTAACATTTGTTCTCTATATATAGCTTGTATTTTAATGTTAATATGAGGCTAACATTTGTTCTCTATATATATAGCTTGTATTTTAATGTTAATATGAGGCTAACATTTGTTCTCTATATATAGCTTGTATTTTAATGTTAATATGAGGCTAACATGTGTTCTCT
>NW_013679003.1:6221-8889 GCF_000517525.1 Limulus polyphemus | reverse complement strand
CACTGTTAGAAACATAAACATGTGTTAATTGTAGTCTAGTCTGTCTTAAGTTAATCACTGTTAGAAACCTGTCTTAATTGTAGTCTAGTCTGTCTTAAGTTAATCACTGTTAGAAACATAAACCTGTCTTAATTGTAGTCTAGTCTGTCTTAAGTTAATCACTGTTAGAAACCTGTCTTAATTGTAGTCTAGTCTGGTCTTAAGTTAATCACTGTTAGAAACATGACAGGTTTCTAACAGTGATTAACTTAAGACAGACTAGACTACAATTAAGACCTTAAGACAGACTAGACTACAATTAATTAATCACTGTTAGAAACATGTCCTATTTGTAGTCTAGTCTGTCTTAAGTTAATCACTGTTAGAAACCTGTCCTAATTGTAGTCTACTCTGTCTTTTCTAAATGCTAAACTCATATCCTCATGTTGTGTTATTTTAAAATAAAGCAAAAATAAATCAGAATCCTTTATCTTATCAAATGATCTTTTAAACTTCAATAAGATCATCTCTTACTCTCAAGAGAAAATAAGTTAAGAGGTTTCAACCAATCCCTGTAAGTTAATTCTTCCATCCTTTGAACCCTTTCTAGTAAGTCAATGTCCTTTCGTAGACAAGGAAACCGAGACTATACACAGTCTTCCAAACAAGGCTTAACTAATTAAATATATCGAGAGATGATTACCTCATTGTTCCTATACTTAATATGTTTGTAAATAAACCCTAAAATTCTATTAGCTGATTTAGCTTTACTGCTAGCAACAGAGCATTGCTTTGATAGCTTAAGAGACCGAATCACCACTATGTCTAGATATGTAATACAAACTGTGAACTTTATATAATTAAAGGTTATTTATCAAATATTTGTCCATCTTACCAATTGATCCAAGTCATTCTGTAACACCTCAACATCATCAATACAGTGCTAAATATCCAAGAGTTTAATGTCATCAGGAAATTGTACTCATTAACATTCTGTAACACCTCAACATCATCAATACAGTGCTAAATGCCCAAGAGTTTAATGTCATCAGGAAATTGTACTCATTAAGTTCCTGTCAATTTTAGAACTGGGTGATTAGTGAAATTAGATAATCAATAAATTGACAGGCTCACTTATAGATTAAAGGCCCGGCATGGCCAGGTGGTTAGGGTGCGACGACTCGCAATCTGAGGGTCGCGGGTTTGAATTGACAATTAATTGTTCACACCATAACAATCATTGTTCAGAAATGATGATGGTATAAATTGTACCCGGTCAACAACTATGTTGTATCCCAGCTGGTACTTAACTTTGTTCACACCATAACAATCATTGTTCAGAAATGATGATGGTATAAATTGTACCCGGTCAACAACTATGTTGTACCCCAGCTGGTACTTAACCTTGTTCACACCATAACAATCATTGTTCAGAAATGATGATGGTATAAATTGTACCCGGTCAACAACTATGTTGTACCCCAGCTGGTACTTAACCTTGTTCACACCATAACAATCATTGTTCAGAAGTGATGATGATATAAATTGTACCCGGTCAACAACCATGTTGTATCCCAGCTGGCCTGATGACAAATGTAGTGTGGTTGACATATTATACACTGCTTTCACTCATAAGTTCTTAGACGTATTGTCACACAAGACTTGAATAGTTGGAATAATCAAAAACAGTAATTTTAATTAGTTGATTATTTTTGAGAGTTGTGACATTAATTAATTAAGCTGAAATAATTGAAAATAATAATTAGAAGTCATAATGACAGTAATGATCAGAAACAATAATTTTACTGAGTTTATTATTTTCTTGATATTAATTTGAATTAATCAGTTATTTGACATGAAAACTAATCAATGCTCATAAGTAATCAATTATATCAATTAATTGAGATATCATTTTTTCTTGTATAAGAATTAAGTCTTTTTTTATCAATATCTGATGCCAGTTTTCTTTTATTAGTTCTACATGCAGTACGTATAGTAAAACCAGACTAAGGACCTAAATTGATGTTACGCCATGGTTAAATAAAACGCTTTGTTTCTGGTCTTGTAGTTAAATCTTTAACCCTTAACAGTAGGTTTTTTCTCATTTTCAGGTTAAACCAAAGGAGCTTCCAACTGATTCTGAAAGACAAACAGTAAAGATATCGTCATAAGAGACTTAAAAAGTTCCAGTGAATACGTTTGTCTGCAGTAGTCGGGTAACTGAATATACACTGTCAACACTTCTTCGAGTTGTCATTATGATAGGTCTATCAAAGATTAGATTGTGAAAAAACGAATAATTAAACATGTATTATAGACTACAGTATCTTGTGTGATGATCTACTTGTAATTTTTGTTAGTACACTTGTTATACGACAGTGACCAATTTTATCAGTAATTATCACATTCAGCCTGTATATTTAAAGTTGCTCCATTACAGATTTGAAATTCTGTTTGTGGGTGTCAACATGTATGATCAGTTATTTGTCACAAGAATAGCATGGAATTCCTTTTTTTTTTCACCAATAGAATTCATCATTAGATTTGACTTAAAGATATTAAAATATCCAGCTAATATGTTCCTAAAACTAGTGAATTGTGGTGTAAAATGTAAAACTGGCAAAACAAATGTACAGAATATTCAGTTTAAATGTATCATTCTAGACTATAGGTAGATTAAAACAAGAAC
>NW_013679003.1:0-5398 GCF_000517525.1 Limulus polyphemus | reverse complement strand
GTAAAATATATATCATTCTAGACTATAGGTAGATTAAAACAAGAACCATGTAAAATATATATCATTCTAGACTATAGGTAGATTAAAACAAGAACCGTGTAAAACATGTATCATTCTAGACTATAGGTAGATTAAAACAAGAACCGTGTAAAACATGTATCATTCTAGACTATAGGTAGATTAAAACAAGAACCATGTAAAACATGTATCATTCTAGACTATAGGTAGATTAAAACAAGAACTATGTAAAACGTGTCATTCTAGACTCTGGGTAGATTGAAACAAGAACTATGTAAAACATGTATCATTCTAGACTATAGGTAGATTAAAACAAGAACCGTGTAAAACATGTATCATTCTAGACTATAAAAAGATTAAAACAAAAACCGTGTAAAACATGTATCATTCTAGACTATAGGTAGATTAAAACAAGAACCATGTAAAACATGTTCAATTCTAGACTATAGGTAGATTACAACAAGAACCGTGTAAAACATGTATCATTCTAGACTATTGATATTCCAAAACATACTTACCTCCTCTCTTACTACAGCTATTACTCGACTGCCAAGGTTTTCTTCCTTTGCCCAACTAAGCATTGGTCTCATTTATTTTGGCTTGCTCCAGTCTTTTATTCCCCACTTAATTACTCTTAGTGATACCTGTCTCGTGATGCTCAACACCTACATCAATGTACCCTCTATCCTGAAAATATATATACGCACCTCATTTAGATAATGTTATCATTTTTCCTCGACAAAGCATTTGCTAACAAGTTTCTCTGTAATATGTCTGCTGGAGATACTTTGAGCTAGCAATGTTTCCACAGGGGCTCTGAGGCTGCACTTGCGGGAGATCCTTGACATTCTGGAGAGAATTTCGAGTTGTTTTTTTTCCAGCTTCTTCCTTTATTTTGTCGGCTTCTCAGGAGGCCAAACTGGGTTCAGCTTTAGCTGGTAAACGAGTGTGTGATGTCTTGGGTCTTTCCCTGGTTACTTTTGAGTGTGTGCTTTCCTTTCCTTCCATCCCCTATTATTGCAGTTCATGCATGGAGGTCTGCCATATTTGTTGGAAAAACATGCTTTAGTCTACCACCGCCAGATGGACGTGTATTTAGACTCTTAAAGAATAGACCCACTTCTGGAAATATTGGGTTCCAGAGCAGAGTCTGTGGACAACATGAACAGGTAACAATTTTCTAGGATTTATCTGACCCTAACTACTGTGCTAAGATGTTTATAATCTCTCCGAATTTCGTTGGAAGCCCCACAGTGATATCTACATCAATTTGAAGGTGAGTTGGGACCATTGTTAGCATCTACCTTGGTTTGATTGTCAGCTTCTGCACTTTCCCTAGACTTGTGGCTGGTATGCTGTTGGGATTTGTTGGGTAGAGATGCATTGTTGCTGGGCATTCATCTACTGGTTGCTAACCTCCGTGAGTTACATGAGGCACCTTTTCTCCAACTCTTGATTTTTGTGCCATTCCAGAGTCTTTGGAATGAAGGGTTGATGTTGCTCGTCTGCATTCATCCCTATCGTTGTTGGCTTCTTGGCTCCTACAGGGAGTCATAGTTCTGCCCCTATTCGAGTGTACCAACACCAGCTCCTCAGTCCATTGGTACCCAGAATAGATTCTGCCCATATCCACGAGGTTCCTTCACTTGGTCAAAATGGCATCAGTGACTATCGCATGCCTTTGGGGGCTTGGCACTGAGAATTTCTGGATGTGTGTAGAACTTTTGCCATGGATACTTCAGGTCTTTGCATCAGGATTAGTCAATCAGTTCACACCTTCACCACCATTATTTACCCAACCTGTAGTATTTCCACGTCCGGTAGGTCCTCAGATTTTGGAACTTCGTTCCAGGCCTGTAAGAGATTTGTTGATGAAGGAGGTGGTGGAGAGAGTTGTCCCAGTTCTTCCGGGGTTTTATTCCCATCTATTTGTTGTGCCAAAGAAGACAGGAGATTGGTATCTGGTCATTGATCTTTCTCGTCTACATCAATTCCTAGATACTCCAGTGCTTCCTGATGGAGTCATTCCTCCTTCTGTGTTGGCATATTTTGCCATGACTGTGGATGACCATAGCAGAGTCGTCCCACCATACAAGCTTTTTCTTATCACCTCCATTCTCTAGGCCTGTGCACACTTCATTACATGGACGACTGGCACCATCTCATCAGTTGGCAGAACATCACACCCAGATGTTACTTTCAGATGCAACCAAGGCAGGCTTTCTCACTCCAACACAATATATTGTCCATCTGGGTATCTTTTTCAGCATGTATCTCAGTCGAGTTTATCTGACTCCCATGCTATGGAACAGGCAGTCCAACTCTTACTCACACCCCCTTCTTCAACTGAGAGGATAGTTCTTTCTCTTTTGGGGATGTGCATCAGTTGTATGCCTCATTGTTTTGGGACGAGTGCACATGAGATCCCTCCAGTGATTTCTACATGACCAATGGATCATGAACAGTGATTCACTGGACGCACCAGTCTCTTTATTCAGGGTCAACATCCTCAATCTCAAGTGGTGGTTAGATTGGAACAATACCACGATAAGTGTTCCTCTCCTGCCATCTTGTTCAGAGATCCATCTCTTCACGGGTTCTTTGCTTTAGGGATGGGGTGCATATTTCAACTGTCAGGAATTCCAGGGCCTATAGATGGATTACAAAGCTTCCCTACACATCAATGTTTTAAAACTTCTTGCTATTCAAAGGGCAATGTCTCAAGGTCCGGACTTATTGAAGGAAGAAGCCATCATGCTTCACTTCATCAATTCCATGGTGGTGTCCTACATTTCCTGTCAAGGGGGCACTCAGTCCAGATCTCTTTCTTTTTTGAAACTTGGACCTTGTGGGTATGTTACCCACAACCTTATCTGTAGCTGAACTTTGGTAGTTACCCACAACCTCATCTGTAGCTGAACATTGGTAGTTACCCACAACCTTATCTGTAGATAAACATTGGTATGTTACCCACAACCTTATCTGTAACTGATCTTTGTTAGTTACCCACAACCTTATCTGTAGATGAACATTGGTATGTTACCCACAACCTTATCTGTAAATGAACATTGGTATGTTACCCACAACCTTATCTGTAGATGAACATTGGTAGTTACCCACAACCTAATCTGTAGATGAACATTGGTATGTTACCCACAACCTTATCTGTAACTGAACTTTGTTAGTTACCCACAACCTTATCTGTAGATGAACTTTGTTAGTTACCCACAACCTTATCTGTAGATGAACATTGGTATGTTACCCACAACCTTATCTGTAGCTGAACTGTTGGTAGAAAAAGAAACGAAAATTAAAACCTTCATACTGAGGTGACTCTTCTAATCAGTATATCCTGTTTCTAATTGTCCGATAGTATAAAGTGAAATGAAATATTTGACCATAAAATTGAATTTTTTAGTCAGTCTAAGGTTATATTTTTATCAGTTTCTTATTATACAATTTAAGGTTAATAATAGCGTCGTTATAATAAGAATAAACTAATACATCTCTAAGTATTAATATTAAAGGATTTGGTAAATGTAACCAAAATATTACTCTACACGAAGGAATTCTGGTGAATCTTGTTGCTTCTCATATTATTACTCCCATGAGGGCGCTGTGGTAGAGCTCTAGATTTCGGAGCTCGGAAGCCGGGTTCAAATCCGTTCATTTATCAGAAATAATTTGTCCACATTTTAACGTGTGGGCGCGTTAGAAGAGTGACAGTCAATCCTGTAGCTTGGGTGGTGGAGTACTGCTGACTAACAACCTTCCCATTGATCAGTAGTCAACAATTAGCAGCTTCATCATAATTACAAAAATGCTCAAGACGTGATCTCTTTTAACGGTGTAAGGAATTATTATTATAATTTACATTGAATTGATAATTTTGTCGGCAAATATATTTGTAAATGTTTGGTAAGCCTTTTTCTTGATGCAGAAGTTCTCCATGGTTTATATGTGGTTGAGACGAAACATTAAAGCTTCGATAATCTCTAAGAATACATTATACAACACATAATTCTGTCTGGAAACTGAACTCAGATTGGATGTGGTTTTGACGAATACACGAGATTGATGAATTACAATTAACAACCAGTGAAAAATGTTAATATATATGTTTATTTTAATAGAGAAAAAATGCTTCCTCGAAATTAGGGATGAAATAAAACGATGCAGGATAGTAAAAGACAATAAAATATTAATACAAAGTTTATTGGAATACTACCAGGTTATTTACAATACTTTACGATAGATGGCGTGACCATCCAATAACAAGCCACCTCTCATTAGCTCCTTGAAAGAACACGAGTTTTTAAATCTCAGATCTAAAGAGTTAATTAATTCGCTAGTTTTATGCTTCATCAAATCGATGTTGTAATCATGATAGCATTGTGGTCACAAGAATTACACTTTTTTTACGAGATGCAAGGGTATTCAACACTTGTATGATTTGGAATTCTGACATCTTATGTAAATGATGAATATAAATTATTTACATATTTGAATATAATAATCAACTGCTAATCTTACTTCCACAATATCACGTGACCTCTCTTCGCCAGGGTTGAAAGACTTCCAGTAAATATCTAATGTTCAATAATCGTGTTAAGTATGCACACTAATAGTTTCATAATCATGTTGGGTTCGAATCCCCGTCACATCAAACATGCTCGCCATTTCAGCCGTGGGGGCGTTATAATGTGACGGTCAATCCCACTGTTCGTTGGTAAAAGAGTAGCCCAAGAGTTGGCGGTGGGTGGTGATGACTAGCTGCCTTCCCTCTAGTCTTACACTGCTAAATTAGGGTCGGCTAGTGCAGATAGCCCTCGTGTAGCTTTGCGCGAAATTAAAAAAAACATAATCATGTTAAACGTACATATTATTAATTTGATAAACGTGTTGAACAAGCACGTTAATGAGTTCTAATCATGTTGAATGTTCACACTAATAATTTCATAATCATGTTAAATATGCCTATAATAATCGCGTGTAATAATCGTGATTATCAAATCATTAATGTTTTAATTTAGAGCAAAGCCAAATTGCCATCTGCATTGTCCACCGCGGGGAATCAAACTCCGGATTTTAGCGTTATAAGTCCATAGACCTATCGCTGTCCCACCGGATAATCATGTTGAATCATCTTTAGTGTTAATAAAATAAATACATTTACGTTTTGTGTTGCTTTAAAAGTGATATACCGTATTTTTCGGAATATAAGACGCACCCTTATTTTGAAGACAAAGTTTTTGGGGAAAAAAAGCTACAGTCGTGTTTGAAATATTTTTATTGAACAAAAACTTCAATTTGATACTTTAAGAATTAGTATATATTGTTCTAAACACAAAAGAACTCAAAACATCAAAATAAGAAAATA
>NW_013679002.1:7431-8485 GCF_000517525.1 Limulus polyphemus | reverse complement strand
TATGAACAACTAAGTAGAAATATAGTGGGAGTTATGGACAACTATGTAATAAATATACAAGATGTTATGAACAACTAAGTAGAAATATAGTGGGAGTTATGGACAACTATGTAATAAATATACAAGATGTTATGAACAACTAAGTAGAAATATAGTGGGAGTTATGGACAACTATGTAATAAATACACATGAATTTATGGACAACTATGTAGAAATATAGAGGGTACTTTTGATAATAATGTAATAGATACACGTGGTGTTATGAACAACTGTGTAATAAATTCATAAGGTGTTATAAGAACAACTATGTAATAACTTCACAGAATGTTATGGATAACTATATAGAAATATAGAGGGTGTTATGGACGACTATGTAGAAATATTAAATGTGTTATGGACAAATATGTAGAAATATAGAGAGTGTTATGGACGACTATGTTGAAATATAGAATGTATTATGGACAACTATGTAATAAATATACAGGATGCTATGGACAACTATATAGAAATATAGAGGGTATTATGGACAACTATGTAGAAATATTTAGGGTGTTATGTACAACTATGTAATATATACACAGGATGTTATGGACAACTATGTAGAAATATAGAGGGTACATTTGATAATAATGTCATATATTCACGTGGTGTTAATAACAACTGTGTAATAAATACATAAGGTGTTATAAGAACAACTATGTAATAAATACACCGGGTGTCATGGACAACTATGTAGAAATAAACAGTATGTAATGGACAACTATGTAATAAATACACAGAATGTTATGGACAACTATATAATAAATACACAGGATGTTATGGACAACTGTGTAGAAATATAGAAGGTACTTTTGATAATAATGTAATAGATACACGTGGTGTTATGAACAACTGTGTAATAAATTCATAAGGTGTTATAAGAACAACTATGTAATAAATACACAGGATTTTATGGACAACTATGTAGAAATATAGAATGAGTTATGGACAACTATGTAGAAATATAGAGGGTGTTATGGACAACTATGTAATAAATATACAGGATGTTATGGAC
>NW_013679002.1:3907-7022 GCF_000517525.1 Limulus polyphemus | reverse complement strand
AAGAACAACTATGTAATAAATACACCGGGTGTTATGGACAACTATGTAGAAATGTAGAGGGTGTTATGGACGACTATGTAGAAATATAGATGGGTGTGATGGACGACTCTGTAATAAATATACAGGATGTTATGGACAACTATGTAGAAATATAGAGGGTGTTATGGACAACTATGTAATAAATACACAGGGTTTTATGGACAACTATGGAGAAATATAGAGGGTACTTTTGATAATAATGTCATATATTCACGTGTTGTTAATAACAACTCTGTAATAAATACATAAGGTGTTATAAGAACAACTTTGTAATAAATACACCGGGTGTTATGGACAACTATGTAGAAATAAACAGTATGTAATGGACAACTATGTAATAAATACACAGAATGTTATGGACAACTATATAATAAATACACAGTATGTTATGAACAGCTGTGTAATAAATACATAAGGTGTTATAAGAACAACTATTTAATAAATACACCGGGTGTTATGGACAACTATGTAGAAATGTAGAGGGTGTTATGGACGACTATGTAGAAATATAGATGGGTGTGATGGACGACTATGTAATAAATATACAGGATGTTATGGACAACTATGTAGAAATATACAGGGTGTTATGGACGACTATGTAGAAATATAGAGGGTGTTATGGACAACTATGTAGAAATATAGAGGGTGTTATGGACAACTATGTAATAAATACACAGGGTTTTATGGACAACTATGGAGAAATATAGAGGGTATTTTTGATAATAATGTAATAGATACACTTGGTGATATGAACAGCTGTGTAATAAATACATAAGTTGTTATGAGAAAAACTATGTAATAAATACACCGGGTATTAAGGACAACTATGTAGAACTATATAGGGTGTTATGGACAACTATGTAATAAATATACAAGTTGTTATAGACAACTATGTAGAAACATTGAGGGTGTTATGGACAACTATGTAATAAATATAAAGGATGTTATGGACAACTATGTAGAAAAATAGAGGGTGTTATGGACAACTATGTAATAAATACACAGGGTGTTATGAACAACTATGTAGAAATATAGAGGCTGTTATGGACGACTATGTAGAAATAAAGAGGGTGTTATCGACAACTATGTAATAAATACACAGGATGTTATGGACAACTATGTAATAACTACACAGAATGTTATAGACAACTATGTAGAAATAAAGAGGGTGTTATGGACAACTATGTAGAAATATAGAGGGTGTTAAGGACAACTATATAAAAATTACACAGGGTGTTATGGACAACTATGTAGAAATCTTGAGGGTGTTATGGACGACTATGAAGAAATATAGATGGCTGTGATGGACGACTATGTAATAAATATAGAGGATGTTATGGACAACTACGTAGAAATATAGATGGGTGTGATGGACGACTATGTAATAAATATACAGGATGTTATGGACAACTACGTAGAAATATAGAGGGTACTTTTGATAATAATGTCATAGATACACGTGGTGTTATGAACAACTGTGTAATAAATACACCGGGTGTTATGGACAACTATGTAGAAATAAACAGTATTAATGGACAGTTATGTAATAAATATATAGAATGTTATGGACAACTATGTAGAAATATGGAGGGTGTTATGGATGACTATGTAATAAATACACAGGATGTTATGGACAACTATGTAGAAATATAGAGGGTACTTTCGATAATAATGTCATAGATACACGTGGTGTTATGAACAACTGTGTAATAAATACACCGGGTGTTATGGACAACTATGTAGAAATAAACAGTTTTAATGGACAGTTATGTAATAAATACATAGAATGTTATGGACAACTATGTAGAAATATGGAGGGTGTTATGGATGACTATGTAATAAATACACAGGATGTTATGGACAACTATGTAGAAATATAGAGGGTACTTTTGATAATAATGTCATAGATACACGTGGTGTTATGAACAACTGTGTAATAAATACACCGGGTGTTATGGACAACTATGTAGAAATAAACAGTATGTAATGGACAACTATGTAATAAATATACAGAATGTTATGGACAACTATGTAATAAATACACAGTATGTTATGGATAACTATGTAGAAAAATGGAGGGTGTTATTGATGACTATGTAATAAATACACAGGATGTTATGGACAACTATGTAGCAATATAGAGGGTGTTATGGACAACTATGTAATAAATATAAAGGATGTTATGGACAACTATGTAGAAATATAGAGGTTGTTATGGACGTCTATGTAATAACTACACAGAATGTTATGGACATCTATGTAGAAATATAGATGTTGTGATGACCAACTATGTAGAAATATATAGGGTGTTATGGACGACTATGTAATATATAAACAGGATGTTATGGACAACTATGTAGAAATATAGAGGGAGTTATGGACAACTATGTAGAAATATAGAGGTTGTTATGGACAACTATGTAATAAATATACAAGATGTTATGAACAACTATGTAGAAATATAGATTTAGTTATGGACAACTATGTAATAAATACACAGGGTGTTATGAACAACTATGTAGAAATAGAGAGGGTGTTATGGACGACTATGTAATAAATATAGAGGGTGTTATGGACGACTATGTAGAAATATAGAGGTTGTTATGGACAACTATGTTACAAATACATGGGATGTTATGGACAACTATATGGAAATATAGAAGGTACTTTTGAAAATAATGTAATACATACACGTGGTGTTATTAGCAACTGTGTAATGAATACATAAGTTGTTATAAGAACAACTATGTAATAAATACACCGGGTGTTATTGACAACTATGTAGAAATATAGAGGGTGTTATGAACGACTATATAATAAATATACAGGATGTTATGGACAACTATGTAGAAATATAGAGAGAGTTATGGACAACTATGTAATAAATACACAGGGTGTTGTGGACAACTATGTAGAAATATAGAGGGTGTTATGGACAACTATGTAATAAATATACAGGATGTTATGGACAACTATGTAGAAATATAGAGGGTGTTATGAACGACTATGTGATAAATATACAGGATGTTATGGTCATCTATGTAGAAATATAGATGGTGTTATGAACGACTATGTG
>NW_013679002.1:0-3897 GCF_000517525.1 Limulus polyphemus | reverse complement strand
AACTATGTAGAAATATAGAGGGAGTTATGGACAACTATGTAGAAATATAGAGGGAGTTATGGACAACTATGTAGAAATATAGAGGGAGTTATGGACTACTATGTAGAAATATAGAGGGTGTTATCGACAACTATGTAATAAATATACAAGATGTTATGAACAACAATGTAGAAATATAAAGGAAGTTATGGACAACTACGTAGAAATATAGAGGGAGTTATGGACAACTATGTAATAAATACACAGGGTGTAGTGGACAACTATGTAGAAATATAGAGGGTGTTATGGACAACTATGTAATAAATATACAAGATGTTATGAACAACTATGTAGAAATATATAGGGTATTTTTGATAACAATGTAATAGATACACGTGGTGTTATGAACAACTGTTTAGTAAATACATAAGGTGTTATAAGAACAACTATGTAATAAATAAACCGGGTGTTATGGACAACTATGTAGAAATATCGAGTGTGTTATGAACGACTATGTGATAAATATACAGGATGTTATGGACAACTATGTAGAAATATAGAGGGAGTTATGGACAACTATGTAATAAATACACAGGGTGTTGTGGACAACTATGTAGAAATATAGAGGGTGTTATGGACAACTATGCAAAAAATACACAGGATGTTATGGACAACTATGTAGAAATATTGAGGGTACTTTTGATAATAATGTAATAAATACACGTGGTGTTATGAACAACTGTGTAATGAATACATAAGTTGTTTATAAGAACAACTATGTAATAAATACACCGGGTGTTATGTACAACTATGTAGAAATATAGAGGATGTTATGGACAACTATGTAATAAATACAAAGGATGTTATGTACAACTATAAAGAAATATAAAAGGTGTTATGGACAACTATGTAATAAATACACACAGGATGTTATGGACAACTATTTTAAAATATAGAGGGTACTTTTGATAATAATGTCATAGATACACGTGGGGTTATGAAAAACTGTGTAATAAATACATAAAGTGTTATAAGAACAACTATGTAATAAATACACCGGGTGTTATGGACAACTGTGTAGAAATAAACTGTATGTAATGGACAACTATGTAATAAATACACAGATTGTTATGGACAACTATGTAGAAATATGGAGGGTTTTATTGATGACTATGTAATAAATACACAGGATGTTATGAACAACTATGTAGAAATATAGAGGTTGTTATGACCAACTATGTAGAAATATATAGGTTGTTATGGACGACTATGTAATAAATAAATAGGGTTATATGGACAACTATGTAATAAATACACAGGGTGTTGCGGACAAGTATCTAGAAATATAGAGAGTGTTATGGACAACTATGTAGAAATATAGAGGGTGTTATGGACAACTATGTAATAAATACACAGGATGTTATGGACAACTATGTAGAAATATAGAGGAACTTACGGACAACTATGTAGAAATATAGAGGGTGTAATGGACAACTATGTAATAAATATACAAGATATTATGAACAACTATGTAGAAATATAGAGGGAGTTATGGAGAACTATGTAATAAATACACAGGATGTTATGGACAATTATGTAGAAATATACAGGATGCTATGGACAACTATATGGAAATATAGAGGGTACTTTTGATAATAATGTAATAGATACACGTGGTGTTATGAGTAACTGTGTAATGAATACACAAGTTGTTATAAGAACAACTATGTAATAAATACACCGGGTGTTATGGACAACTATGTAGAAATATAGAGGGTGTTATGTACAACTATGTAATAAATATACAAGATGTTATGAACAACTATGTAGAAATATAGAGGGAGTTATGGTCAACTATGTAATAAATACACATGATGTTATAGACAACTATGTAGAAATATAGAGTGTACTTTTGATAATAATGTAATAGATACACGTGGTGTTATGAACAACTGTGTAATAAATTCATAAGGTGTTATAAGAACAACTATGTAATAAATACACAGGATGTCATGGACAACTATGTAGAAATATAGAGGGAGTTATGGACAACTATGTAGAAATATAGAGGTTGTTATGTAAAACTATGTAATAAATATACAAGATGTTATGAACAACTATGAAGAAATATAGAGGGTACTTTTGATAATAATGTCATAGATACACGTGATGTTATGAACAACTGTGTAATAAATACATAAGGTGTTATAATAACAACTTTGTAATTAATACACCGGGTGTTATGGACAACTATGTAGAAATAAACGGTATGTAATGGACAACTATGTAATAAATACACAGTATGTTATGGACAACTATGTAGAAATATGAAGGGTGTTATGGATGACTATGTAATAAATACACCGCGTGTTAAGGACAACTATGTAGAAATATAGAGGGTGTTATGGACAACTATTTAGAAATATAGAGGGTGTTATGGACAACTATGTATGAATATAGTGGGAGTTATGGACAACTATGTAATAAATATAAAGGATGTTATGGACAACTATGTAGAAATATAGAGGGTGTTATGGACAACTATGTAATAAATACACAGGGTGTTATGAAAAACTATGTAGAAATAGAGAGGGTGTTATGGACGACTATGTAGAAATATAAAATGTGTTATGGACAACTATGTAATAAATACACAGGGTGTTATTTACAACAATGTAGAAATATAGAGGGTGTTATATACAACTATGTAATAAATACACACAGGATGTTATGGACAACTATTTAAAATAAAGAGGGTACTTTTGATAATAATGTCATAGATACACGTGGTGTTATGAACAACTATGTAAAAATACACCGGGTGTTATGGACAACTATGTAGAAATAAACAGTATGTAATGGACAACAATGTAATAAATACACAGAATGTTATGGACAACTATGTAATAAATACACAGTATGTTATGGACAACTATGTAGAAATATGGAGGGTGTTATGAATGACTATGTAATAAATACACAGGATGTTATGGACAACTATGTAGAAATATAGAGGGTGTTATGGACAACTATGTAATAAATACACAGGGTGTTATGAACAACTATGTAGAAATATAGAGGGTGTTATGGACGACTATGTAGTAATATAGAATGTGTTA
Organism: Limulus polyphemus; assembly: GCF_000517525.1. Taxonomy (NCBI): domain Eukaryota; kingdom Metazoa; phylum Arthropoda; class Merostomata; order Xiphosura; family Limulidae; genus Limulus; species Limulus polyphemus. The sequence goes on along the minus strand of NW_013679002.1, from coordinate 799 downwards.
TGGACAACTATGTAATAAATATACAGGATGCTATGGACAACTATTTGATAAATAAACAGGATGCTATGGACAACTATGTAGAAATATAGAGGGTGTTATGGACGACAATGAAGAAATATAGAGGGTGTTATGTACAACTATGTAATAAATACACACGGTGTTGTGAACAACTATGTAGAAATATAGAGGGTGTTATGGACGACTATGTAGAAATATAGAGGTGTTATGGACAACTATGTAATAAATACACAGGATGTTATGGACAACTATGTAGAAATATAGGGGGTGTTATGTACAACTATGTAATAAATACACAGGGTGTTGTGAACAACTATGTAGAAATATAGAGGGTGTTATGGACGACTATGTAGAAATATAGAGGTGTTATGGACAACTATGTAATAAATACGCAGGATGTTATGGACAACTATATCGAAATATAGAGGGTACTTTTGATAATAATGTAATAGATACACGTGGTGTTATGAGCCACTGTGAAATGAATACATAAGTTGTTATAAGAACAACTATGTAATAAATATACAAGATGTTATGAACAACTATGTAGAAATATAGAGGGAGTTATGGACGACTATGTAGAAATATAGAATGTGTTATGGACAACTATGTAAGAAATATACAGGATGCTATGGACAACTATGTAGAAATATAGAGGGTGTTATGTACGACTACGTAGAAATATAGAGGTGTTATGGACAACTATGTAGAAATATAGGGGGTGTTATGTACAACTATGTAATAAATACACAGGGTGTTGTGAACAACTATGTAGAAATAT
>NW_013679001.1:0-8075 GCF_000517525.1 Limulus polyphemus | reverse complement strand
TGATACACGACAAAATACAATACTACTGATACACGACAAAATACAATATAATACTACTGATACACGACAAAATAGGACACAATTCTACTGATACACGACAAAATACAATACAGTACTACTGATACACGACAAAATACAATATAATACTACAGATACAAGACAAAATACAATATAATACTACTGATAGACGACAAAATACAATACAGTACTACTGATACACGACAAAATACAATATAATACTACTGATACACGACAAAATAGGACACAATTCTACTGATACACGACAAAATACGACACAATTCTACTGATACACGACAAATTACGACACAATACTACTGATACACGACAAAATACAATATAGTACTACTGATACACGACAAAATACAATATAATACTACTGATACACGACAAAATAGGACACAATTCTACTGATACACGACAAAATACAAGTAGTATTATATTGTATTTTGTCGTGTATCAGTAGTATTGTATTGTATTTTGTCGTGTATCAGTAGTATTATATTGTATTTTGTCGTGTATCAGTAGATTGTAATATTGTATTTTGTCGTGTATCAGTAGTATTGTATTGTATTTTGTCGTGTATCAGTAGTACTGTATTGTATTTTGTCGTGTATCAGTAGTACTGTATTGTATTTTGTTGTGTATCAGTAGTATTATATTGTATTTTGTCGTGTATCAGTAGTATTGTATTGTATTTTGTCGTGTATCAGTAGTATTATATTGTATTTTGTCGTGTATCAGTAGTACTGTATTGTATTTTGTCATGTATCAGTAGAATCGTATTGTATTTTGTTGTGTATCAGTAGTATTATATTGTATTTTGTCGTGTATCAGTAGAATTGTGTCCTATTTTGTCGTGTATCAGTATTGTATTGTATTTTGTCGTGTATCAGTATTTTGTCGTGTATCAGTAGTATTATATTGTATTTTGTCGTGTATCAGTAGTATTGACACAATACTACTGATACACTACAAAGAAGTAGATGTACGACGATTTTCAAGAAAGATAAATTGCCCAGGTCATCATTGCGAAACTGTGAGGAAATGATGAAAAGCAAGCTCTGGATCATTAGTTCGAGCCAAAAGGACTGAGTCTCCTTAAAGAACGTGTTTTCCTGACGGCGGTGCCACTAGGTTCATCTCAGTCAGCAAGCAGTTCCCGGCGGTGCCACTAGGTTCATTCCAGTATGCTGTCAGCAAGGAGTTTCTATTGATTTCCATCCGAGAGACGTAATTCCAAGCTTGGGGGGGGGGGCACAAAAAAATTCAGCCCAAACTCTTAGTAATTAACGTTTTGAGACTACACAGCCCGGAGCAGCCAAAGTTATGATTAATGGGAATCGGGAATTTGCATGTCACACACTCGGATCACACACAAACCTAAGTTAGAGAAGTTTTGTGCTCACAGCTACAGCTAGATTACCATTGAAATGTGATCTGGTGGAGAGAACTTTTACATAATTAATCAGAGAAATGTGATCTGGTGGAGACAACTTTTACATAATTAATCAGAGAAATGTGATCTGGTGGAGAGAACTTTTACATAATTAATCAGAGAAATGTGATCTGGTGGAGACAACTTTTACATAATTAACATAGATAAACTATCATTATTCTTCACAAACTGGCTGTTCTACCTCTACATGATACAATTGGCACTACATGGTACACTTGTCATTGAGTAGGCTAGAACTACTGAAATATAATACGGGATTCAGTAGGAAAAGAGCCTGCAATGATCAAGAGCCATTAAGGCAAAAACCAGATCGGGTTAATAATCATTAAGAGAAGAACCAGATAGGGTGACTGATCGTTAAGGCATAAACCAGAAAAAGTTAAAAGTCATTATGGGAAGAACCAGATAGGGTGAAGGGTAATTAAGGGAAGAACAGATGGGGTTAAAGGTCATTAAGGGAAATACCGGATAGGGTGAAGGGTAATTTAGAGAAGAATCAGATATGGCGTAGGATCTTTGAGAAAACACTAGATAGAGTGAAAGATTATTAAGAAAAGAAACAGAGGGATGAGGGGACATTAATACAGGTAGGGTGAATTGTCATAAGAAAGAAACAAACAAGATGAAGGGGCGCTAAGAATAGAACCAGATAAGGGATATTAAAACAGGAATTACACAATGTGAAGGGGTGCTAAGAATAGAACCAGATAAGGGATATTAAAACAGGAATTACACAAGGTGAAGGAGGCACTAAGAATAGAACCAGATAAGGGATATTAAAACAGGAATTAGACAATGTGAAAGGGTGCTAAGAATAGAACCAGATGAGGGATATTAAAACAGGAATTAGACAATGTGAAGGGGTGCTAAGAATAGAACCAGATGAGGGATATTAAAACAGGAATTAGACAATGTGAAGGGGTGCTAAGAATAGAACCAGATAAGGGATATTAAAACAGGAATTACACAAGGTGAAGGAGGCACTAAGAATAGAACCAGAAAAAACTGAAGAGACATAAAAAAGAACCAGAACTGTGACGTGACACATAGAAAAGAACCAGACAGTCTGAAGGGCCATCAAGAAAAGAAAGAGAAAAGATAAATTAAGAAACAACTGGACAATGTAAAGTGGTACTAATAATATAACCGGACAATGTAAAGTGGTACTGACAATATAACCGGACAATGTAAAGTGGTACTGACAATATAACCGGACAATGTAAAGTGGTACTAATAATATAACCGGACAATGTAAAGTGGTACTAATAATATAACCGGACAATGTAAAGTGGTACTGATAATATAACCGGACAATGTAAAGTGGTACTAATAATATAACCGGACAATGTAAAGTGGTACTGATAATATAACCGGACAATGTAAAGTGGTACTAATAATATAACCGGACAATGTAAAGTGGTACTAATAATATAACCGGACAATGTAAAGTGGTGCTAATAATATAACCGGAGGTGGTTAGGGCGCTCGACTCGTAATCTGAGGGTCGTGGGTTCGAATCCCTGTCACACCAAACATGCCAACCTTCGCCTTTGCCTGGTCCCAAGTCCAGGATGAGAAAGTGGAGGGTTGGGCTCGGGGCTAGCAACTCCACCCCGTAAAAACCAACCTGCTATACGTAACTGCAACAACACCTTCCGTTGGCGAGGTGTTGTTGCGGCCCTATGCTCCACTGGGAGTTTACAGGAATAAAAAGAATAAAAAAAATATAACCGGACAATGTGAAGGGACACTTAGAAAAACAATTAGATAGGATGAAAGCACGGGACATTCATGGAGAGATCTCTCTGTAGAAGCTGGGGAAGAGATGGACAAAATAGACGAGAGAAAGTGCTGTTGATTGTCTCTAATCTTTTGCTTTATAAAAGAAAAGCAAGAGGCAGCAAAAAGAAGATTTTTAGAGACAGAGGTGACAGAGATAGGAATGTGTAGGGTTCCCCCTCAGCAAAATTCCTCTACAGAGTCCTGATTTCAGGAAGTGACAGAGATAGGAATGTGTAGGGTTCTCCCTCAGCAAAATTCCTCTACAGAGTCCTGGTTTCAGGAAGTGACAGAGATAGGAATGTGTAGGGTTCCCCCTCAGCAAAATTCCTCTACAGAGTCCTGGTTTCAGGAAGTGACAGAGATAGGAATGTGTAGGGTTCCCCCTCAGCAAAATTCCTCTACAGAGTCCGATTTCATGAAGTGACAGAGATAGGGATATGTAGGGTTCCTCCTCAGCAATATGCCTCTACGGAGTCCTGATTTCACGCCATACGTTATTTCTACAGCTCGAGCTTGTGATACATACGTTTATTTCCTTTCCCTGTTGGCTAAATCGACGCGCGAGCAAGAGGTCCATTTCCTTGTCGGTTAGGGGGAGTGATCTGAGCACGCTATTTAGAGATCGATAGCAAATTTCGATTTTTTGAACGTATCGAACAACGCCCGTATGGTTCCCACGTCTTTCTTTTTGTAATATTGCTGAGGACAAGTTTACTAATGTTAATTAATTTTAGTTAACTGTTGGAAGACTAACTAGCAATATCAGATGCTACACTGGACAGAAAATTTACATAAGATTAACACACACACATATGTACTGTATACATATGTATATATTATTATTTCTGTTATATTACTTGCTTTTAATAGAAAAATAAGTAAATATGAAGATAATCGTTACTGGGATCTTATCTAAATATATGAAGATAACCGTTACTGGGATCTTATCTAAAGATATGAAGATAACCGTTACTGGGATCTTATCTAAAGATATGAAGATAACCGTTACTGGGATCTTATCTAAAGATATGAAGATAACCGTTACTGGGATCTTATCTAAAGATATGAAGATAACCGTTACTGGGATCTTATCTGAAGATATGAAGATAACCGTTACTGGGATCTTATCTAAAGATATGAAGATAACCGTTACTGGGATCTTATTTTCAGATAGTTGTTGTATCAAAGATAGAGCTTTATCTGGAGTTTATTAACATTATTTTGATACTCAAGACTCTTCTGGGTGATGATGGTTTTCTTTCTGTTTCTCTACTTCCGGAGCATTGAAGAAAAACATGAGCTCATAATTTACGACCACAACTCTGGGCCAGTGTTTACAAGGTCGTGCGGTAGGGTGCAGACAACCGACGTCGTGAAGGATGCCGTTAGGCGACCGTGAAACGCCATGACACTGTCTGATTCATCATGGCGGCTAAGAGAGGAGCGCGTCATGAACAGCTTTACAAATGACCTCGATCAGTTCAACTTATCCAGGTAAGCCTAAATGCTAAAATAGTGTTACAACTTGTTAAGAAACTTATTCTACTCTGTAGGAAGAGAGAGAGAAAAAGAACATTGTTTACAGTTGAAAAGACAAGTTTATTTTTGTTATTTAGTTTTTTATTCTTACGTCAATGTGTCTGTCAGTCCCTGTTATATATATATATATATATATATCTTATTTCCGAGAAACGATCCCTTCGCGCCAAAAGAAACAAATATATCAATGAATGAAATCCAACATATTTTTTCTTACGGTAAACAGAATTTTGAATTACAATAACAAGCAAGCAAGTTTACAGTGGATGAGGTTGTACGGTTACACATTCCAGGTGTTTCTGTAAATACACAACTTCACACTCATGTTCATGTTCATGTTTGAACAGAGCTACTTTGACAATCATAGCTACAGTTATACTTTTAATTCAGAAACACATCTAACACAACTTCACACTCATGTTCATGTTGCTATGTGAATAGAGCTACTTTGACAATCATAGCTACAGTTATACTTTTAATTCAGAAACACATCTAACAGAAAGACAATCTTCAGTTGAACATCCTTGTAATAATGATAATTAACTTAATTAATAATTCACTTAAAGTTACATACACAAACATAATAATTAATAAATCATTTAAAGTGACACAAACATCATAGTTAATAATTCACTTAGTTACACACACACAAACATGATAGTTGTTCAAAACGTGTGAAACCTTTGAATGTTTCAAGTATGAAGTTAATTAAAGCATGTGAAACTTTTAAAGTGTGTTTGGAGTATGAAGTTAATTAAAACGTGTTAAACTTTTGAAGTGTGTTTCAAGTATGAAGTTAATTAAAACGTGTGAAACTTTTAAAGTGTGTTTGGAGTATGAAGTTAATTAAAACGTGTGAAACTTTTAAAGTGTGTTTGGATATGAAGTTAATTAAAACGTGTTAAACTTTTGAAGTGTGTTTCGAGTATGAAGTTAATTAAAACATGTGAAACTTTTAAAGTGTGTTTCGAGTATGAAGTTAATTAAAACGTGTGAAACTTTTGAAATCTGTTTCAAATATGAAGTTAATTAAAAGGTTTGAAACTTTTGAAATGTGTTCCGAGTATGAAGTTAATTAAAGCGTGTGAAACTTTTTTGGTAGAATTTATTTAACAAGCTAGTTAGTTTCAGTGGTAGAAATTACTTAAAACTGTTTAGTTTCAGTGGTAGAAATTACTTAAAACTGTTTAGTTTCAGTGGTAGAATTTATTTAAAACTATTTATAATGGCTGGAGACGGCTTGAATGGGTAATGAAGAAAAACTTTAATATAAGTTTAACATAACAGCAAATATACAACGTTTCGACAAGGTTTTGTCATCATCATTTAGTTTCAGTGGTAGAATTTACGTAAAAAGCTGGTTAGTTTCAGAGCTCTGTCTCCATTGACGTTTTTAAACGAGCACTCAGAAACAGAAAAACTTGAACTGTATTATCAAAAGTAGTTGATCAGGTTTCACGTGGGGATTTTTTCCAAGGTTTTCAGTTGTTTTCTAGGTTTGTACAAACACGAGAAGAATTAACAAGGACCGTTCAAGTGTTTTTCTAGGTGTGTTCAGAAGAACATTAAGATGGTTGGATGTATATATTGTATAAGAACAAATATCAAACCACAGAGTTTACACAAGATAAGAAACTGTACATTCGTATTACAATCATTTAAAATATTAAACATGAAGATGAAAGAGATGAGTTGTACACTTATAAACAACCTTGTACACAAATACATGTAAAAAATACCTGCTACCCCTTCATAGAGGTATAAATAGACTCTCCCGTTGATTAGCCGGTTTTATTCAAGATGGCTGACGAAACATCGTCAATGGTAGCAATGTTGGTTTGAACGAATTTAGGAAAGTCACTGAAGATTTAGGGAAAATACTCAGAAGTTTAGTAAGACGAAAATTTACGCCTTTATCCCAATGTATTTGTTCTTTAAGCTAAGCCTTTATCTCAATGTGTTTGTTCTTTAAGCTAAGCTTTTAATCCAATGTGTTTGTTCTTTAAGCTAAGCCTTTATCCCAATGTATTTTTTCTTTAAGCTAAGCCATTATCCCAATGTGTTTGTTCTTTAAGTAGCTCAACATTCTCATGGTTCTTCCTTTCTGCTTGCAGATCTATGCATGCGTTAGCGAAATCAAGGTTCACAGTGAGGATATGGTTCTCATGTGAAACGCATAAGGAAAATTATTATTTCATACACATTTATCAAATAGTTTCTTGTGATATAGGTAAGATAAGCCTTTCATATCCATCATCGTTAATCTAACAGTGTAATAAGCTCTTGTTATCGAACACTGTTAATCTAACAGTGGAATAAGCTTTCGATATCTAACACTGTTAATCTAACAGTGAAATAAGCCTTTCATATCCATCATCGTTAATCTAACAGTGAAATAAGCTCTTGTTATCGAACACTGTTAATCTAACAGTGAAATAAGCTTTGGATATCTAACACTGTTAATCTAACAGTGAAATAAGCTCTTGTTATCGAACACTGTTAATCCAGCAGTGTAATAAGCTTTCGATATCTAACACTGTTAATCTAACAGTGAAATAAGCTCTTGTTATCTAACACTGTTAATCTAATAGTGAAATAAGCTCTTGTTATCTAACACTGTTAATCTAACAGTGAAATAAGCTCTTGTTATCTAACACTGTTAATCTAACAGTGAAATAAGCTCTTGTTATTGAACACTGTTAATCCAGCAGTGTAATAAGCTTTCGATATCTAACACTGTTAATCCAAGAGTGGAATAAACTTTGTTATCGAACACTGTATGTAGCTTGCTTTGACCAGAAGTTAATATTTATGCCAAAAAAAACTTTGGTAGGTCTATATATATATTAAAAACTTTGGTAGGTCTATATATATATTAAAAACTTTGGTAGGTCTATATATATATATTAAGAACAAGTTCATCCAATACTTTAACATAACCTAAGTTACCCTTTCAGCGGCGTTACAGTCATACAGTCACAAACACTAAACATAGATGTAACTAAGGTGGTTACTAAACAAGCTTTATCAACTCAAACACTAACAGAGGTGTAACTAAGGTTGTTACTAAACAAGCTTTATCAACTCAAACACTAAACATAGATGTAGCTTAGGTGGTTACTAAACAAGCTTTATCAACACAAACTCTAAACATAGATGTAGCTAAGGTGGTAACTAAACAAGCTTTATCAACACAAACTCTAAACATAGATGTAGCTAAGGTGGTAACTAAACAAGCTTTATCAACACAAGCAATAAACATAGATGTAGCTAAGGT
>NW_013679000.1:0-8076 GCF_000517525.1 Limulus polyphemus | reverse complement strand
ATTAATATATATATATATCCTGTTGTATAATTAATCTATTATATATTTATATGGTGTTTTATATTTAATTTTTTATATACTTAAATATTGTTTTATATTTAATTTTTTATATAGTTATATGCTGTTTTATATTTATAATGTTATATATTTTTATATTGTTGCATATTTAATATTTAATTGGTTGCATATTTATATACTGTTTCATATTTATATTGTTATATATTTATATACTGTTTTATATTTAATTTGTTATATATTTATATGCTGTTTTATATTTATTTTGTTATATATTTATATCTCATTTTATATTTAATTTATTTTATATTTATATCCCGTTTTATATTCAGTTTATTTTATATTTATTTACTATTCTCTATTTAGTTTGTTATATATATATTTATACACTGTTTTATAATTAATCTATTATTTATTTATATAGTGTTTTATATTTAATTTGTTATATTTGTATATACTGTTTTATAATTAATTTATTATATATATCTGTATACTGTTTTATATGTAATTTGTTATAAATTCATATACTGTTTTATATGTAATTTGTTATATATTTTATACTATTTTATATTCATATTGTTATATATTTATATACTGTTTTATATTCAATTTATTTTATATTTATATATACTGTTTTATATTTAATTTTTTATGTATTTAAATATTGTTTTATATTTATATTTAAGATGTCATGTATTTAATTTGTTATTCTTGGTATTGTGGTAACAATCAATTTATCCAATTTGCCTTTTTGTAGGGGGGCGGAGTGAGATCGAAGACACACCAGATAGATAAGTGGTCGTTTTTCCCACGTGAAACTGTAGATATATTTGGCTCATACTGTATGAGATCGAGTATATCACTACTGTTATTAGCATATACAAATAGCTCGATTAACAGTCACAGGATAATGCTGAAAAGGCGAATAAGTTTGGTGAGACTGGAGTTCAAACCTGCCATCCTCGGATCAGGACTCCAGCGCCTTAACCTTGTATGCTATTTTAACAAAGATAACATTTGGACAAGGTTGTGTGTAAACATATTTTACTATTAACATAAGTTCGCGATATATTCATCACAACATTAACAACATTTATAATAAGATTTTGATCTGCACGGTCACACTAACAAATAGCAAGGCTCAATATATTTTCTCTGTATAATATAGAATTACAAACAATACACTACAGCTGTTACAATATAGCTCATAAAATTACATATTTTAACAAATACTACAGATTTTCTGAAGTAATTAAAATTACCTGCAGGAGTGACTCAGCAAAAGTTATCCTCAAGCAGCGTTTCTTTAAAAATTCCATAAGTCAAACGTTGAGTTGGTTAAACGGTCACCAAACTAAGAGTTAATAGACGTAATTAGCTCTATTTATTCCAAAATATCCGTTTCATATTCACGTTCATCTCCGAGTCCTTCGTCCGGGGAATCTCGCGCTTCGGAGGTCAGGTCGAGGTGAAAATAGTTTGGCTTAAAAAGGTAATGAGCAAAGCTGTTGTGAGATGGCGCCAATAAGTTTTGATCACTTCCCAGATAATCTTTTGGCAGAGTTCTGTCATTGTGCGTCTGTTGAGGGTCGGGGTTTGACGAGGACAACATTTTCTCACAATGATCTTCATCATTGGCACAGAAAGAGCTGTCATCTCCGTCTTCGCCTAAGGCGTACCTCCACGTGTCAGAATCACGTGGCTCTGGTGCTGATAACGGACTATAGAGCTGAACATCGCATGGCAGGTCTACAAGGCTGGTTAGGACAGAGTCCGGATTGGCTATCTTCTGACTGAGTCCAGTTGAAGAACTATTAACATCGTCATGGTCAGCCTGAGACGGCATGCTTGCTGTGCCATCTGAAGAATAGCCGCTGTTCCCCTGTTTCTGTCTGTCTGGTCCGGCTTCTTCGTCTTCGACTACTCCATTATTTAACGTTGAAAGTTCCACGTGGTTTTGTTTTACCGAATCGAAATTCTTATACAACTTAATTCCTATACTCTTTCGTTCCTCTGACGGAATTCTTCTACGGTACACAGCAAGGAAACAGACCATAACAAAACAGAGGGAGATCACTAGAAACAAACCAATTATAATTCCTGCAATCTCGCCTCCACTTATTGCTGTGTCAACAGTAGCTCGAGGATTAACTTCAACTGTCACGTTCACCGTCACGTTACCCGCGTGGTTTGATGCCACACACACGTAGCGACCACTGTCTTTCATCATCACATTGATTATTGTTAAAATGCTCTCCTTCTCGTCCTTACCTCTTTCCTCTATAAGATACATCTGTTGCCCAAACGACATCAAAGAGAGATTTTTAATGATCCTCCCTTGCCATAGCCAAGTGATTTTTGCACTTGGAACAGATCTTATTTTACAGCGTAATGTAGCGTTTCGTCCTTCAACAATCGAGGATTTTGTGTCCACTCCAATTACCTTGGGAGAACAGGCAAAGTCATCGATATCCATGAGGTCCCAGGTTATACCCTGGACCCAGGGCGGTTGTTGACATCGAGGAGGAATCGAGAAGGGAACGTTCATGGATATCATCCATCTCCTCACGCCACTATTTCTACAGTCACATATCCACGGATTATTATGTAGGTCTAAGGCGTACAAGGTTAGGAGAGGTTGAACAACTTTGCCCGAGAGGTAAGAGAGTCTGTTTCCATCAAGGCGAAGATATTCCAAATGTTTAAGTCCACTAAATGTGCTAGGCCCAATAGTGTGAATCCGACAGTTGCTCATCTCCAGAGTAGTTAGTTGAGTTAGGCTTGAGAAAGAGTTATTTAATAAATGCTGAATAGGATTGTGACTAAGTTGTAACCGACGAAGAAGTGAACAGTCTTTGAGAGTGGGTACCCAGCTCAAGTCATTCTCGCTTAAATCCAGTTCAATCAAATTGGATACACGATAGAAAGCATCGTCCGAAATTTCTGATAAGCCACACCGAGCTAGAAATATTTTCTGTAGATTAACCAGTCTGACTGAGTGGAAAGCCCTGCCAGCGAGAGTATGTAAAAAGTTCCCACTAAGATCTAGTACCTGAGTTTCGCTGTTCAGGCCAGCAGGAACACTCGTGAGAAACGCGTCAGCACATTCAGCTGTTTGTTTCCCATGTTTCCACTTACACAAACATCCCTCGACACACTCGGTGATACAGTGGCACAGCTGAGAGTAGAAACACGCCGAAACAACAATCGCTAACCCAAAACTGTTCGGAATCATTACCATACATTCACACGGCCCTTCCAGCTAGAACACATTATGGAAATATCTCTTAGCTTTAAGATCTCCAGAGAACATAGCATCGGAGGAATCTCGGTGGAATCTGAGAGGAAATAAAATAAAAAATCGAGATTAAGATACGAAATACAAATTACGCAATATCTACATAACAGTGGATACACTCTTTAGATACCAAAATAATAACAGAAAGTGGATTTTATTTTTAATTATGACAAAGAGAAAGTATTGTAGTAATATAGTCTCATTTCCCCTAGTCAATTATTTATGCAAATCAGGTACGTGATGGTTTTTATATGTCCTAAAGTATAAATCGTATTTCCATCTCGTAACATGTCGTGTCCCCCCAGTTGGTCAGTAATAAGATATGCAGAGTTACAATGCTACATCTGGAGTTTGTGATGAACAGAGATCAGACATTCTCTTGTATAGCTTTGCATTAATAAAACAACAACATCAATGTGATGTACATACGATGCATGTTAAGACGAGTTAAGGTTGTTGATAAACAAACCAGATTCATAACATTAACACTGTTTCTATAACGCACTTGTTAACACTGAACACCCTTTGTGACACCGACTTATAAAAACATTATAATTAAAAAGTATCACCGTGATACTTTTGGAAAAGTAATTTTAGTTTGAGGAAATTAAATCTTATTGAAAAGGTAATTTAGGGTGTCCAAGATTATTTTATTTTGTTAAAGATTTTATTTAACATTCTAGTTTACAGCAACAAGGGAATATGATGGAGCTTGCATGTAGGTGATGTCCAATTTTGCACGAAAGGTAATATTTTAAAAATAACTATAGGTATTAAGAATTGTAAAACTGAACATTGTGAGTATAATAGTTATAGTTATTTTTAAAATATTATTACACTAACAATGTTCAGTTTTACAATTCTTAATACCTATAGTTATTTTTAAAATATTATTACACTAACAATGTTCAGTTTTACAATTCTTAATAACTATAGTTATTTTTAAAATATTATTACACTAACAATGTTCAGTTTTACAATTCTTAATAACTATAGTTATTTTTAAAATGGTATTAAGATTTGTAAAACTGAACATTGTTAGTGTAATAATATTTTAAAAATAACTATGAAAGACCTTGTGACTTCGGTAAGATCTATTTACTGTTGACAAGATTGTATATTTTATTATTTCTAATTTTACTTTTTAATGTTTTAGTTTTTCGTGTTATAACTTTCACCTATAATACAATATTAATTTCTAAACATTTCTAAGTTCTGTATTTTTCCTTCCAGGTATCTTTTCAACAAGACACCGGTATTCCAGAACGTTCTACATCTACTGCTGCAAAGCCTCCAAGAAATACTGCTAAACAGCATTTACTCACGCAGTAAAACCTGATGTTTGTGTGGTACATAGAAGTCCCACGTGATGTTGTTCATAAAATTTAGTGGATTACACTCCCACAGCTATTGTCACAAAGTTGTTGACTGATGATGCTAAACCAGTACAAATATTTCAGATGTTTTGGGAAGAAAATATTTGCTGTTGCAGTTGTGAGGAGTCTGTTCATTGTGCTCAACAAAATTAATATTAGATATTCAGTGTGATTCTGGAATACCTGTATAAATATTTTAGGATTTTGTTGCTATCTTACTATTTACAAATGCCAAACAGAAAATTATAAGGTGAGTCTGATAAAAACGTTTTTGCAGTTGTTAATGTTATGCCAAAGATAGATTCTTATGAATCTTAAAATACCTTTTTTATTCCCATTAATAGTGTACAAGGTAGGACCACTGTTAGAGCATCTCAATAAGAAGTTCCAGTCCTTCTGCCATCCCATCTCAAACACTTGGCTATGGAACCTTTTTTGATCACCACTCTTTGAAGTAATATATTTGAGGAAAGTTAATAAAATGTGAATTTCAGTCCTGGTGTATCTGTGCTACAGGAGGTTATTACACGAAGTTCAAGATGTATGAAGGCAAAGAGCAGCAAGAAGAAAGTATCACTTTTGGAAGCTCATTTATCCAAAATATTGTTGTTGGATTTTACCACTACACAGCCAGGGATTTGCTGAAAGTTTCTTTACATCATTGCTCCGACTACAACAATTACAGTCTAACACAATAAAGATTACTGGAACAATATGATCTGATTGTCAGAAGAATGCTTCACTAAAACACTAAAGAAAAGGAAAAGGGGGATATTCGAGTGTTCTAAAATATATTATTACTGGAATAACCATATTTATGTGGAATGATAACAGCCAATTTACTATTGCAACCAGCCATACTGGTAATGTGGTACTTGCTAAAACAACTTGTAGGAATTACTGTGTAGTATCAAAAGACAAGGTGGATGTGACCCAGCTTTTCATAACTGTAAAGTACCATAAAATAATGGGTGGAGTTGACTGCTTTGATCAAAATCATGAAAGGTATCATGGAAAGATCCTAAGCGAAAATTGAAATGGCCAATGGTACGTTTTTGTGTGAATAGTGTTGTTGTAAATCTTAGCTGCTTGAACTGGAGAAGCATGGGTTCTACTTTGCTCCACTAGAAGAAAACGGGAGAAAAGAATTTGCGTGAAGGAGAATGCTGAAAAGGTGCTCAGACTGAATCACAAACATCATATCTGGATTTAGTACCATACTGATAGACTATGGAATAAGTTGCTGTGACTTAGCACAGGAGGTGGTACCCACGTGTGAGGGTAGGCAGGAGGTGGTAACCACGTGTGAGGGTAGGCAGGAAGTGGTACCCAATTGTGAGGGTAGACAGGGAGTGATACCCACGTGTGAGGGTAAGCAAGAGGTGGTACCCAATTGTGAGGTTAGGCGGGAGGTGGTACTCACTTGTGATGGTAGACAGTTAAAGTTTAACTCTTCCTTTTTAAAAAAATTTATTAAAGTTTAACTCCTTATTTATAGCAAACTTTATTAAAGTTTAACTCATCCTTTATAACAAAATTTATTAGATTTTAACTCCTCTTTTATAACAAACTTTATTAAAGTTTAACTCTTCCTTTATAAAAAAATTATTAAAGTTTAACTCTTCTTTTATAACAAACTTTATTAAAGTTTAACTCTTCTTTTATGACAAACTTTATTAAAGTTTAACTCATCCTTTATAACAAACTTTATTAGATTTTAACTCCTCTTTTATAACAAACTTTATTAAAGTTTAACTCTTCTTTTATAGCAAACTTTACTAAAGTTTAACTCTTCCTTTATAACAAGTTTTATTAAAGTTTAACTCTTCCTTTATAACAAACTTTATTAAAGTTTAACTCCTCTTTTATAACAAACTTTATTAAAGTTTAACTCTTCTTTTATAACAAACTTTATTAAAGTTTAACTCTTCTTTTATAACAAACTTTATTAAAGTTTAACTCTTCTTTTATAACAAAATTTATTAAAGTTTAACTCTTCCTTTATAAAATTTTTATTAAAGTTTAACTCTTCTTTTATAACAAACTTTATTAAAGTTTAACTCTTCCTTTATAACAAACTTTATTAAAGTTTAACTCCTCTTTTATAACAAACTTTATTAAAGTTTAACTCATCCTTTATAACAAACTTTATTGAATTTTAACTTTTCTCTTATGACAAATTTATTAGATTTTAACTCCTCTTTTATAACAAACTTTATTAAAGTTTAGCTCTTCCTTTATAAAAAATGTTATTAAAGTTTAACTCTTCTTTTATAACAAACTTTATTAAAGTTTAACTCTTCTTTTATGACAAATTCATTAAAGTTTAACTCCTCTTTTATAACAAACTTTATTAAAGTTTAACTCTTCTTAAAAACAAACTTCTTAACAAAAATGTCTTTATTAAATTCAATTCTACGACATGCGTCTTGAGAATAATTTAATAACAAGACTGCTAACACTTTAACACTCATTGTATAACATTCTTGTTGACCCTAACTTGATCACAAACTTAATACTAATTTCAAAACAAGCATGATAATACATTAACGTTAATTCTATAGCATACCCATTAAGACTTACTCTTTAACACTATTTCTGTAATGACTTCATAACAAATTTGCTTGATAACACTTTAACACAGATTCTATAACATTAACTCTTCAGCAAATTTAATGTTACTTTTATCACAAACATTCTAACACATTAACACTGCGTCTGTAATACTATTTCTATAATGAATTTATAACAAACGTACTGATATATATGTTAGGTGATATACTTTAGGTTATATAAAATGGTTGATAATATTTTCCCATTGATTGTAGAGCATGCTTGTTGACACTGGATTTATAACGAACACGTTAATATGAAGTTCATACCAAGCTTGATATCAAATCAACACAGATTCTATGAAACAGTTGTTGACACTAAGTTTATAATGATCCCATAATTAACTTCAGAACAATCTTCATAGTTCAGACTGTGAGTTTGAAACAGTATAAGAACCAACTGGCCAGTTTAATCATAAATATATTGGAAACTTTTGCCTTTACAAAACAAGAAGAACGACATGAAAGTGTGGCTTACGAACATTCTAACTCCTCTAAAACACATCACTCTAGGGTAACCGATACAATCAAACCTAGATAACCACACTACTCGTGTAACTGATACATCTAAATATAGTGAACTACACCACTAGGGTAACTGATACAATCAAACCTAGATAACCACACTACTTGTGTAACTGATACATCTAAATATAGTTAACTACACCACTAGGGTAACCGATACAATCAAACCTAGATAACCACACTACTCGTGTAACTGATACATCTAAATATAGTTAACTACACAACTAGGGTAACCGATACGATCAAACCT
>NW_013678999.1:4845-8947 GCF_000517525.1 Limulus polyphemus | reverse complement strand
ACCTCTTTACTACACATAACGAAACAAAAGTGTCTATAGTAGAAAGTTTTAATCGCACTATTAAAACTAAAATGTGGCACCACTTTACTCATCATGGAACTTATAAACATATCACTGTATTGAAACATCTGGTCAGTGACTATAATCAGTCGTATCATCGCAGTGTTAAAATGAGACCAACAGATGTTAATCACTCTAATCAGTCTGTGGTGTGGAAAACACTTTACAAAGTAAAATTTCAGTTCAATGTAGGTGATCAAGTACATATTAATAAATTGAAGCGTCAATTTAAGAATGGTTACATGCCTGGATCAACGAATAAAAATTTACGAATTACCAAATAATAAAGAGAAATCCACCAGTTTATAAACTGCAAAACTACCTCTGAAAAAAATTGAATGAAACGAATCTGAAGTACAAAGTTATAAAGTCGTTTGATGACGTCTATGCTGTTGAAGAAATATTACGTGAACGTGGAAGGGGTAAAAACAAACAATATTTTGTAAAATTGAAAGGATATCCTGATAAATTTAATAGTTGGATCCCTCAAACAGATCTAAATCAATCATCTGCCATCGTAAAAAAGATACGTTTTACTCTATTTCTCGTTATTCGACATGTGACGTTACCTAGTAACAGTTCTATGAATTATTTTTTTAATAATACTCTGACAAACTATATCACTTATCTTCTGAGATCTATCAATCTTGAAGGTTCGTGGGAAATGAACTTGGTCGAATTACAGAATACATATAGCTGGCATAATGTGCCTGAGACTACAGGGTGGTTATTACACTTTTCGCAGAGTGAGAGCCTGAAGTTCATTGTCGGGTTTAAGAAGTGTATCTTCTATTTGGTTTAAGATTCTAATTAACTGTTTAGGTTCTCTGTAATGACCTGGTCTAATATAATTTATTATTGGAATCATAAGTAAACACAGGACAGTCATGATTACTTGTCAACATCGACAAAAGGATTTCCTTGTATAACATCAGATGCTAAATTTATGTCTGACTGAACAACTTGTTTTCCTAAGGCTAATGCTCCTTTTAATCAGAAATGATATAGCCGAACGAAACAAGTTACTCTAAACATCTCCTAATCCGTGTCCCCGTTGCCATTGACTACCAGCATAATAAGATAAACCGTTTCCCACTTGATAATCGTAATATGCAACATAGACGGCATATTGATAGTACTTCTTGATAGTAAGGAACTCTTATATTGTGAAGATGGAGCATTATTATTACTCTTCCTTGTTCAAATGAGATAGGTCGACCAATGTGGTCTTTTATATCGATCTCTGTAGTCTGAAAACTTTCTTTAGAAACAGGTCTGTACTGAGTATTTGTAAATGTTTCAGTGATCATGTCTTCATCCTAACTTTTAACTTGAACGATTCATATCAGAGATACATACGCATCACCAACAATACTAGGACCACAATATCTTAGTAAACATTGAACGAATAAAACCCACCATGCATATTAACAGCATATGAAGCTGTAGTAGGCTGTGTTATCGTGTGATTATTATCAAATTCAAGTATTACTGATAATACAGGATCGAGTGTTATAGAGGTTTCATCATTTATGTTCACGCTTACTTTTTGGGTGAACCCCACATGAAAAATCCTGTCAGTGTACAAAGCCTGAGATAGACTTATTTTCTCTCCCTCCCACGGAAAGCGTGATTGAGGGGGTCAATGGACTGAATATTATCCTTTATATTCAGGTCGAGCTTGAGTTTTTTTTTACCACTGAAGTTATATAATGTCGTAAAAGTACTAATGTCTGATGTGAATCCACTGAAGTTAAATGGTTTATAATGTTCGAAATTTATAAATATTCCTGGTTAAATATCTGAAGTTTAATCAAATTATAACTTGCGAGGTTTATAGCACACAAACCACAGCGGAAGTCACGTGACGCTGGTAACACGTAATGAGTTCTAGAAAGATTGGGGAACATCACGAATAATCCAGTATTTGCTAGGCGCCCTCTATTCTTGTATATAAGTGTGCAAGACAATTAATCGGAATTGAAAAGCGGACAGAGAGATTGAAGATATAGAGGGACAATTGAGTCAAGCGTGTTAGTAAATAAAGTGCGTGAATCGTTCATTGAAAATTATAGCGTATGTTTAAGTGACTATGGAAATTAAGTGTATTGCAAAGTTGTATTGAGAAAGAATAAACTAGTTTTATTTAAGAAAGGACTTGTATCGCTGAAGTTTCTCGGGAAGAATTTCTACTGGAAATTATCAAATGATCAGAGACGTAACAATACTGTTTTTTGGTGCGTCGCATTGGTTATATTTATATGAGTGTGGAAAGTTTCTCGAAATTTCAGTTTTACGTAACAATACTGACGCTAACACTAGCGTTTACGTACACACATATTTTGTTGATTCTTACACTCAAGAATCTTCTACAACTTTACAGAATAGCCGGGAGTTTAGCAATACATATTTAACAGTATAAATTATGTACATTTCTAAATATAAATATAATTTAAACAAACATCGATATTAAAATAAATATGTAATAATAAATCCATCACAAGCATGACATATACAATATTGTCCACACACCGACGAATATAGTCCTCTCAATACTTTTTTGTTGTAAGTCCACATTCAACAGTTCTTCTTGATGAATTTTCTTATGCTGAGATTATGTGGAGGCAGTCCTAATGGATCAACATATTCTCCTTTTTCATTTCGACCAAAGTAAATACAGACCCAGTGGCTACCATATTTATGATTCGGATCCTCATTGATAATGCATGATCAAGTAGTTGATCACTGGTAAATACCTCCAAACTTCTTTCACGTACACAAGAATTATGAAGGTATTGAATAAATTTATAATGTGTTCATAGCTTCTTAAATATCAGTTATGATGTTTCTAAACTGATCAATTTCTAGAACTGACTGAAATTCTGCATATGCTAGAACATTTATAGTGTTAGGTAAGGCACTACCAGACGTATTTCAATTCGTAAATTTCCCTGTTTCACCAAGTTATAGTGAGAATCTACAGCAGATAGATTTGGTATAAGATCAAAGGGAAAGAGTGTATATCCTCCCGAGTATTCGTCATATTCTATATATTTCAAATGGTATTTAGCTTTTCCTTTCTGAAATTCTTTAGCATGTGACAGACAACTGACGGTCTGATCTTGAATTTTCTAGCATAGATGGGAATGTGTTGTAGTACAATTTTGAAGCTCAATTCATTGTTTGACATAATACAAAACGAACGTTTACTTTGTACGAGTAAGAGTTTTAAACTTAAACCATTAGGCAAGAACTGTAAAAAGATATCAAAATGTAGACGGCCGATCATGTCGAGTGTTTGACTACCACATGTATTTATGTATCGGTCTTTGATTCCCTCATTCTCACCATCGTTAAAATCGAGATTGTCAAAACTACCCGCCGTGTCCTTTATCCACATGAATGATGTTAAATGACTTTTCCTAGTTCCACCATTATAACTTAGTAATGTTTCTATGTAGGCCTTATATGCATAAAGGTTGTGAAACGAAGAAATGAGTTTATCATTAAGGTATACATCTATTTGACAAAATAGAGAATGAAGTAGCAAGTTTACAAGTGCAGAGGTATCTTCATCCTTTTTATATCGGTATCGTCAGGTTTGACAATTTTTGCTTTTACATGAATTTTCGATTGTATCAGATCTAAATATTCATCTCCTGATCCCGATATAGAAAAGTCTATGGGTTCTCTGTCAGTCATGGTAATCAGCATGTGATCAGCGAGGCCCACAAAGCTAGCTACGTCAACTCGAAATTAACTCGCTCATCATGAACCCTCGATAAGATATCAAGGAGGTTCCAGACTGGAAAGAAGACTTTATACTGCTTGTAAGTTTGTAAAACTTCAGTATATAAATCAATGTTTGTAATAGCTATGTGTAATAACTGTTATTGTAAATTGTATCATTGTTTATATATTAAAAATATTTGTATAAAACAAAACAAACTATGTGTATCAATCTTGGTGGCAAATATCATAAATTGGATACATATCGGCATTTATTTAAACAATAAGTCCAAAGTACAAGTTAACTCAGTTT
>NW_013678999.1:0-3979 GCF_000517525.1 Limulus polyphemus | reverse complement strand
TGCCGGGCGTCGCAGAGTGAGAGCCTGAAAGTGTAATAACCATCTTGTACTGTCAGGCACGTTATGATAGCTGTATGGATTCTGTAATTCGACCAGAGTCATTTCCCACGAACCTTCAAGATTGATAGACCTCAGAGGATAAGTGATATAGTTTGTCAGAGTATTAGTAACAAAATAATTCATAGAACTGTTACTAGGTAACGTCACATGTCGAATAACGAGAAATAGAGTAAAACGTATCTTTTTTACGATGGCAGATGATTTAGATCTGTTTGAGGGATCCAACTATTAAATTTATCAGGATATCCTTTCCATTATACAAAATATTGTTTGTTTTTACCACTTCCACGTTCACGTAATATTTCTTCAACAGCATAGACGTCATCAAGCAACTTTATAAGTTTGTAGTTCAGATTCGTAAAATGTTCCATTCAATTTTTCTCAGAGGTAGTCTTGCAGTTTATAAACTGGTGGATTTCTCTTTATTATTTGGTAAATCGTAAATTTTTATCCGTCGATCCAGGCATGTAACCAATCTTAAATTGACGCTTCAATTTATTAATATGTACTTGATCACCTACATTTTACTTTGTAAAACATTTTCCACACCACAGACTGATTAGAGTGATCTATTGGTCTCATTTTAATACTGCGATGATACGATTGATTATAGTCACTGACCAGATGTTTCAATACAGTGATATGTTTATAAGTTCCATGATGAGTAAAGTGGTGCCACATTTTAGTTTTAATAGTGCGATTAAAACTTTCTACTATATACACTTTTTGTATATATACGTTTTGTTTGTGTAGTAAAGAGGT
This sequence comes from Limulus polyphemus, assembly GCF_000517525.1. Lineage (NCBI taxonomy): Eukaryota > Metazoa > Arthropoda > Merostomata > Xiphosura > Limulidae > Limulus > Limulus polyphemus. The sequence continues at coordinate 3,157 of NW_013678999.1, read as the reverse complement.
GAATGTCTTGTTCCTTGAGATAACTTTGAAAGAGACGATTAGTAAACTCTGTTCCAGCATCAGTTTGAAGTTTACAAGGTTTTCGACCCTGTTTTAAAAATTGCTTTAAAGATTTTGTAAGTGTTGAACCTTTCTTATCCTTGAGTGGAACAACCCATGCATATTTAGAAAACACGTCAATACACGTCAGTAAATACTTATATTGACTTAGTTTAGAGAGATCCACGAAATCAGCCTGACATTGTTCATCGATCCCTGAACCGATAACTCGGTTTCTCGAAAACTTATATCTTACTGGTTTAAGTAGAGTGTGTGTGTCCTGTCGACTTAACCAGTCTTTAACCTGACTTAGAGTTACGGATTTACTTGCCATCTAAATAAAGGCTGTACTCCAACAAAACTAGCAGGATGTGTAAGGTTATAATAGATAGATTGTAAGGTTTTATTAGTATTTATTTTCTACGTCGTCTATTTTTATATACATTTTTAACATCCGCTTTGTCTCTAACCATATTAATAATATGCCCTTTACAACAAACGCTATTAATTCTTAGACGGCTCAAGATATCATGAGTCGGCGATTCCATCTTAATTTTAAAGGGGTTCCATGGCTTGTCAATGAAAGGTCCGATGTCGGTTGCAGCTGGTTTATCATCTTTGCTTTATCATCTATGTGTAATGTATCATTTCGTATGATTGAATTTATATCATTATCTATAGAGTTCAATACTTTATGTACAGGTCTTTCATAAACTTTGGATTGATAAAGATAATGTACCAGTTCTTCAGTAACAAGAACCATTCGTTTTACCATATTTTTAAATTCCACCAGCTTTACCAATAGCCTGTCCTGTCAAACTACCAGATAATGAAAGTATTGGTGCTAAAGTAATGGTAAAAACCATCCTTTCTGTATTAGCAAGTTTCTTTACTGTTTAACTGATGTGTTCTTGACAGCCAACTCTCTCAATAATGACCGGTATCGTCTAAGTTTCTGCTTTTGTATGTTTGTCATGGGAACGTTATCCTTTACAACGTTTAAAGCAAATTCATAAATACTCAAGGTAAATTAATTTTTAGTTCCGGCTATTATTCCTTTAGTCTGTTTACGTGTAGTTTTAGGTAATGCACATAGAGACTCTTGAAGTTGTTTAATTCTAAGTGTCATGATGAATAAATGAAAAGAGATTGTGAGTACAACGTATAAAAACTGTTTATTTCTACATCCATTTAGATATAACATCAACTTTCTTCACACTACAGTGATAATAATTGTTAATATGAAACACATATGATGGAGTCGATTTTGAAAGTTGATTAACTTTGGGGCATCCAAACAATTCCAGATTGTAGCTTGATTAATCATTCTTACTGAAAAATTATTAACACAAATTTTATGCTTCAATAACACAAGAAGAATATTTTAGTACAACATCACAAGACTGTCACTCAAGTACTTTGTGTGGTTATCAAAAAGTATGTAAAGAGGATACACATAATCATGAATTAAGTGACTATTTATTTAAATAAATGCGTGATAAGAGTATTTATATGCAGGTTTTGATATTCAGTCTCTGTAAATTAATATTCATTTTGAAGAAATAATGTAACTAACACTGAATCACTTATATCGGAATAAAAATAACATAACAGTGTTTATCAAGTATGCTTCCAGCAACTGTTGTGATACGTTACAAAGGAATTTTATTTCTTGTTAAACAACATTATATATGATAAAATTGATGGAGTTCCAATGAGATCAAGATTAGCATCGTAACTTGACATTCTATTCCTTCGGTATTACAAAAAACAGCGGTTGAAATATCGTCCTTTTAATTTCTAGCTTGTATGTTATCGGAGATATGTTGATATGCCATCTTGCGCACACGCACCTGGTCAAGTAATAATACCCAGGTGCATACCATCCGGATCCACTTAGTATGGGTGCAAAGTTTCAGGTGTCCAGGCTCTTTCGCGTTGGAGCTATCGCAGTCACGATTTCTTTTTTCTATGTTGTTTTTCGCTAGCTTGCCTCATTAAAAAGATGCGCACGCACGTGAATAAGTAATAATATCCAGGTCTGCATCCTCATGGTCTATTTAATATGTGTACAAAATTTCAGGTTTCTAGAATATTTCCTCTTGGAGTTATGGTAGTCACACACAGACACGCCCTTTTATTATTATAGATGACTATGTCAGTGTGTGTATTCTGAACCTAATTTAGCATAAAAGTATAACCCTATTACTTTTGTTGCTCATTTATGGGACGTGTCTGTTTATAAAGATAAATTTCCTTCTATCTTGTCCTCCGAGCTTAAACTTAAATAGTAAAAGTAAATAATAAAAAACAAACCCCTTTTAATTAACGGAGCCTCTAAATTAGAAAACAACAAATATTTATTCCAATTTTGTAGTTTATACATTTTATTTTATACTTTCAGCACATAGCCTCTTAACCACAATATTAGGTTATAGTTTTATTGCTAAGCAACATTATATAAAAGCCATTGTTGGAATGAATTGTTACTAAAACACACTGGCTTTTACTATATATTAGAATTTGTAATATAAGGAACCACTTCTTTCCTATGTGGATTTTCGCTATATTGCCTCATTAATAAGATAGCTAATAATATCCGGGTGCAGACCTTCGGTGTCCACTTAGTATGGGTGCAAAATGTTATGTTTTTAGATTCTTTTTACTTGAAACTATGGCAGTCACATATACACAAACACGCACGCACACATGTGCGTGTCTGTCTGTGATTTCTGTGTGTAATATAAGGAACCACTTCTTTAGATAAGTGGATAAGTAATGATACCCAGGCGCACAACGCGTTCGCGCGCACCTGAGTGTCTGTCTGCCTCTATGTGATTTATATTTGTAATATAAGGAACCACATATAAAATGATGCATTTCTAATTCTAATGTGATTTCTTTCTATAATAGTAAAAGGGCATGTCTGTGTCTGTGACCACCATAACTCAAAGAGGAGAGAACTTAGAAATTTTGCACACATACTAAGTGGGCTCTGAGGGTGTGCACCTGGATATTATTACTTATCCACGTGCGAGAACACACAGACCCACCGAAAAGTTTTTTTATTATTATCGATTATATAAAGGTTTAAGTAAGCATCCTTTTAAGGGTGAAT
>NW_013678998.1:4880-8850 GCF_000517525.1 Limulus polyphemus | reverse complement strand
CAGACACTCGTTTATAATGTGGCTATTAGGAGCCAGGAAACGTTTCTGTAACATTACTGTAGAGAAGAAACTAGATCTCAGACACTCGTTTATAATGTGGCTATTAGGAGCCAGGAAACGTTTCTGTAACATTACTGTAGAGAAGAAACTAGATCTCAGACACTAGTTTATAATGTGGCTATTAGGAGCCAGGAAACGTTTCTGTAACATTACTGTAGAGAAGAAACTAGATCTCAGACACTCGTTTATAATGTGGCTTATTAGTATGTTCCAAACCTTTCTCTGACGCCTTCAAACAATGTTATCTGTCTGTTAGTTCTCAGTTGTTTCCCGTTTAGTCCTTCAGTGGCTTAGCGGTAAGCTTATAACTCTTAAAAATCAGGTTTCGATACTCATGGTGTGCACAGCACAGATATCCTATTGTGCAGCTTTGTGCTTAATAACAAACAAACTTTCTCGTTTGGAAAACAAAAATCGGGGCGTGATTTTATTTGATAAATAAATGATACTTTCAAACCTAATAAAGAACACATGTTTATTTTCAGAAATGGTTGACAGCAGAATTCAGTTACAATACACAAAGATACACTCCCTATAGCCTAGAAAACAGGATTGCGATTACTAAATAGAAGGCTTACTTCTCTTGAGGATTCGGGAGACGATTGTTAGATGATGTTCTGGTACATTTCGACGGACTTGTTGCCTTGACACTGATAACGCTATTACAAAACTAATTGGTTGAAATACGTAGTAAAAGTTGCCCAAAAAAAAGTCTTTTTAACACTTAATATAGTAGGACAATGTGCCTGACAAGAAAAATGTTTTTATCTACCTACATTTCTACGGACTTGTTGAGATTGATGTCGTTTCGGCAATCGTCCGTTTGTCTATATCAAGTCTTAACTTACATGGATTTGTTGACTGGTGAGATTGATGTCGTTTCGGCAATCGTCCGTTTGTCTATATCAAGTCTTAACTTACATGGATGAAGACTTGATATAGACAAACGGATGATTGCCGAAACGACATCAATCTCACCAGTCTCAAGGCAACAAATCCATGTAAGTGAAGACTTGATATAGACAAACGGATGATTGCCGAAACGACATCAATCTCAACAGTCTCAAGGCAACAAATCCATGTAAGTTATGACTTGATATAGACAAACGGACGATTGCCGAAACGACATCAATCTCACCAGTCTCAAGGCAACAAATCCATGTTAGTTAAGACTTGATATAGACAAACGGACGATTGCCGAAACGACATCAATCTCACCAGTCAACAAATCTCAAGGCAACAAATCCATGTAAGCTGGTGAGATTGATGTCGTTTCGGCAATCGTCCGTTTGTCTATATCAAGTCTTAATATACATGGATTTGTGGCCTTGAGACTGGTGACGTTGAAGACGTTTCGGTAAAAGAAGTTCACGGAAAGAACAAAAAACGTAGTTTTGTACAATAAAATTATATAATTGTTAATGTTAGCCGTGTTTCTATTTAGGTAAAATCGTGCTTTAAATATATGATTATCATTTAGGTGTATCTGTCAAACTCCTAAAACAAACCTAGTACTGTGTTAACATTGTCCTGTCTGGTATGTACGAACTAAACGTGCATATCTTTAAAAAAAGTAGCTATGTTTCGAGCTGATTCCATACTTTCTGTTACATTTACTGAACAATTTCATGTTCCTTGGGGAAGAACGTGAGAATTCACGTAAGGTTGTGAGTTTACGAGACTACGACAGAGGGCTAGGCCTAGTGTACGAGACTACGACAGAGGACTAGGAGTCCATTATTACAGGCGCAGGGAATAACCTTTTGACATGGAACAGAGAATATTTCGCTCATTGTTAACGCGCAGGATTAACTCTGAAACCATCATTGTTACCAATACATGTTTGTATTAGATCCGGCTACGACTCTGGTGGCCAGGACTAATCCTACACTAATCCAGGTTTAAAAACGTGAGCCATTTAACTCTGTTTTCTGAATTCTAATCCAAGCTGAAAGTTCGCTATGAAAGACTTCAAAGTTCAAGACGTGAACACAAACTTACACACAAAGAGGCTTAAATTCCGTCAACCTCTCCCCTGCCGGAATCTTTGTTCACTAAAAACTGGTAAGTTTTCATAGGGTCACAGGAAAGATGAACAGTCTTTCTGGGAAGAGCAGCTGGAAATGGACAGGTGGAAACATGGGCTTATTAAAAGCCTTATAAACAAAGGCATTTTCTGAACTTTGTACTACCTCCTCGTGATGATGTAACGCCACCTGGGAGAACGTTGAGATGCAAGCTGTTTTTATGAACCAATAGAAGTGTAACAAGAGAGTACATGGGATTATCACGTGATGAATGTCAGAGTTGATCGGATACGTGACGTTTTCAACAAACATCATATTTCACAACTTATTTTGAACTTGATCAAACCCAAAGTAAAAAAGCTTCATTCATTTAATCCTATAAATTCCATGTTAACTTTCCAGATGTAACTTTATAACGATACAGTTTAAAAACGTTTCACGTACTGTTGTACTTCAACTTCACAAAAGATGGACGTACGGTTTAATAATCTTGTCCAAAACAAGTTAATGAACATTTCATGGAACTCTACAAACAGTATAACACTTGTCCAGAACAAGTTAATGAACATTTCACGGAACTCTACAAACAGTATAAACACTTGTCCAGAACAAGTTAATGAACATTTCATGGAACCGTACAAACAGTATAACACTTGTCCAGAACAAGTTAATGAACATTTTATACAAACAGTATAACAAATCCCTATGATAATAGTCTGTTTTATAAAATTAAATTTATATTTTATATTTTATTCTGCATAATATTTCTATTTATTATTTTTGATTCTAGCTAAGCCTAATGTCACATTTCTAGAACTATTAGTTAAACCTATTTACGGCACACGAAAAGGATCCGATCCGTTTTATCCGTTATTACTAAGAGAAGCATTATGATAAAAGTGATTTATTATAGCTGATAAATGCTCCGTTACGTCATTCCTCGGGCACCGTTGTACCCCGAGGGTATCAGTAAACTAGGCGTGTAGAAGCCCAGGGGTATCTAGTAAACTAGGCGTGTCGTAGTCCCGAGGGTATCTAGTAAACTAGGCGTGTAGTAGTCCCGAGGGTATCTAGTAAACTAGGCGTGTAGTAGTCCCGAGGGTATACAGTAAACTAGGCGCGTAGTAGTCCCGACGGCATCCAATAAACTAGGCGTGTTGTAGTTCCGAGGGTATACAGTAAACTAGGCGTGTAGTAGTCCCGAGGGCATCCAGTAAGCTAGGCATGTCGTAGCCCAGAGGGTATCTAGTAAACTAGGCGTGTAGTAGCCCAGGGGTATCCAGTAAACTAGGCGTGTCGTAGTCCCGAGGGTATACAGTAAACAGTCATGATGTAACAGATCAAATATTTATAGGATGTAAGTTCGTGAGGCGTTCCTGATGTCCCGGGTCATGATGTATTTATAGGATGTAAGTTCGTGATTCGTTCCTGATGTCCCGGGTCATGATGTATTTATAGGATGTAAGTTCGTGAGCTGTTCCTGATGTCCCGGGTCATGATGTATTTATAAGATTTAAGTTCGTGAGCCGTTCCTGGTGTCCCGGGTCATGACGTAACAGATCATATATTTATAGGATGTAAGTTCGTGAGCCGTTCCTGATGTCCCGAGTCATGATGTAACAGATCAAATGTTTGTAGGATGTAAGTTCGTGAGCCGTTCCTGATGTCCCGGGTCATGATGTAACAGCTCAAATATTTATAGGATGTAAGTTCGTGAGCCGTTCCTGATGTCCCGGGTCATGATGTAACAGATCAAATATTTATAGGATGTAAGTTCGTGAGCCGTTCCTGATGTCCCGGGTCATGATGTAACAGATCAAATATTTATAGGATGTAAGTTCGTGAGCCGTTCCTGATGTCCCGGGTCATGATGTAACAGATCA
>NW_013678998.1:0-4112 GCF_000517525.1 Limulus polyphemus | reverse complement strand
GATCATCATCAGTCAAGTGTAAGAAATAATCGATACCCTGTGGCTAACAACAGATCATTGTCAGTCAAGTGTAAGAAATAGTCGATACCCTGCGGTCAACAATAGATCATCGTCAGTCAAGTGTAAGAAATAATCGATACCCTGTGGCAAACAATAGATCATCGTCAGTCAAGTGTAAGAAATAGTCGATACCCTGTGGCAAACAATAGATCATTGTCAGTCAAGTGTAAGAGAAAATTTCCAGGCTGTTTATTTTGTACAGTAAAATCAGAAATAAATTTGTTTTTTTAAATATAAAAATAACGTTGAATAAAAGCGGAACTCAAATACAAAGAAAATACACGTGGTCTATTGGATAATGGAACAAATCCTGGAAAATCAATCGCTACATAAGCGGACGACAACAATCAGGGGAACTATAGCGAACCTCTGGGAGACAAACGTGGCCGAGAATAGAAAGAAGTACTAAATAACATGGTTAGAACTGAAGAGTGAGTGAGAGAAAGAAAGAAAGATGAAGGAGTGGTGCTATCTGTTACACAGAATTGGCTTAGTGGGTCTTTGCACGTAACTATTCCTGTCTCTGAACAATAGCTGATTCAAACTTCCCCACACCCTAAGCTATCTCCAGCCATCTGTGGCCAACCGCGTGCGCGATGATGGATAGTGCACGTGGCCACGTGATGACGTTTAATATCTCAGAGCTTTATATGTGGTGTGTAATTACCATATCATTATCGTTGCTGCCCTCTACTGGCTCTGTATTGTAATCAAGCTGTTAATTTTTATACGACCTAATCTTCCGGAAAGCCAGCAAGAAGGGGGAGTAGTAAGCTCGTGAACCGTGCTCAGTTAACTGTGTTCTTCTGAAAGCTGATTAGTTCGTACAAGCAGGGGTTTTGTACCTGAAAAGTGGTTAATTATGTATTACACGTGGCCCACAATATTTAAAACTAAAGCTTTTGACGTCACAATAGACGAACTTGATTGCCATATAAATATATATATCTGATGTAATGTTTATTTAATCCCCAATAATAATCCACCTTATTAGTTTGTACAAACCTGGCAAAAATATATATCTGTATTCATCTAAAGATATCATTTTAAAGGTGAACCAACCAAAGACATTCCGTCTCTAGCAGCCACTGGTTTCATTGTGGACGGTCTAAAGTTTGATGTATTGTAGGTCTGCCTGGTTTTAGACTGTATATACAGCCACTGGTTTCAATGTGGACGGTCTATAGTTTGATGTTTTGTTGGTCTGCCTGGGTTTAGACTGTATATACAGCTGCTGGATTCATTGTGGACGGTCTAAAGTTTTATGTTTTGTAGGTCTGCCTGGTTTTAGACTGTATATACAGCCACTGGTTTCAATGTGGACGGTCTAAAGTTTGATGTATTGTAGGTCTGCCTGGTTTTAGACTGTATATACAGCCACTGGTTTCAATGTGGACGGACTAAAGTTTGATGTTTTGTAGGTCTGCCTTGTTTTAGACTGTATATACAGCCACTGGTTTCATTGTGGACGGTCTAAAGTTTGATGTTTTGTAGGTCTGCCTGGTTTTAGACTGTTTTTACAACCACTGGTTTCAATGTGGACAGTCTATAGTTTGTTGTTTTTCAGAGGTCTGCCTGGTTTTATATTTTACATATATATATATATGTTTACGACTAACCTCTCGACTATGATAGATATTAAGAATGTGAAAATGAAAGTTGTGTTAGTCTAAGAATTATCAAATCTTGTCGTTATTGACTTTTAGTGTTACGAAAACTGTCTTCTTGAAAATAACAAATCAATCCCAATCAATGTCACAGGGACATGTTTAATTTTTGTCATGGCACATTAAAAACCACACATTACTACCACAGGGACATGTTTCATGTTTTTCACGGTACCTTATATAAATCACACGTTATTACCACAGGGACATGTTTCATGTTTGTCATGGTACATATAAAACCACACGTTACTACGACAGGGATATGTTTCATGTTTGTCACAGTACGTTATATAAACCACAAGGACATGTTTCATGTTTGTCACGGTACGTATAAAAACCACACGTTACTACCACAAGGACATGTTTCATGTTTGTCACGGTACGTATAAAACTACACGTTACTACCACAGGGACATGTTTAATGTTTGTCATGGTACGTACAAAACCACACGTTACTCCCACAGGGACATGTTTGATGTTTGTCATGGCACATTAAAAACCACACGTTACTATCACATGGACATGTTTGATGTTTGTCATGGTACATGTAAAAACCACACATTACTACCACAGGAACATGTTTCATGTTTGTCACAGTACGTTATATAAACCACACGTTACTATCACATGGACATGTTTGATGTTTGTCACGGTACCTTATATAAATCACACGTTATTACCACAGGGACACGTTTCATGTTTGTCACAGTACGTTATATAAACCACACGTTTTTACCACAGGGACATGTTTAATGTTTGTCATGATACGTTATATAAACCACAAGGACATGTTTCATGTTTGTCATGGTACGTATAAAACCACACGTTATTACCACAGGGACATGTTTCATGTTTGTCATGGTACATATAAAACCACACGTTACTACGACAGGAATATGTTTCATGTTTGTCACAGTACGTTATATAAACTACAAGGACATGTTTCATGTTTGTCACGGTACATATAAAACCACACGTTACTACCACAGGGACATGTTTCATGTTTGTCACAGTACCTTATATAAACAACACATTATTACCACAAGGACGTGTTTCATGTTTGTCACGGTACATATAAAACCACACGTTACTACCACAGGGACATGTTTCATGTTTGTCACAGTACCTTATATAAACAACACATTATTACCACAGGGACATGTTTAATGTTCGTCACGGTACATATAAAACCACACGTTACTACGACAGGGACATGTTTCATGTTCGTCACGGTACATATAAAACCACACGTTACTACGACAGGGACATGTTTCATGTTTGTCATAGTAGAGCAGAATATGTATAAATTCCTTTATCTTTAACGAGTTGGAAAACTGTTTACTGAGAGAATAATTAGGCTTGACAATTTTCGATTTATATATAATACTATTCGTTCAACATCGTTGTGAATAAAGGCTGCCCAACACTGTCTGCAGAGGCCTGTACGGTCCTTGAAGTTTGACATGACAATAACAACCTATTGTACGGTGACATATCTCGACCCCTTACGATTTAAGTGACAGTTGTGATCAGGAACTGATATTATTAAATATTTTCTTGTCAAAAGAGAAACGTCGTATTCAAAAATCGAATTTAATTTCCGGCCATAGAATTGTTCTTGACAAAAGACAGTCCGTGTGTAATGTTCTATTCGAGGATGGTATGTGTGTGACGCCTTTAGCGTTACATAAACATCAGGTTTCTTCGAATTCCTCGTCACCTCACTTCGACGTTCTTAATTAAACGTTTGTCTTATTGTGATGCATGATTTTTTATCTCTATCTTATTTTGTATTCATTCATGATGTAATAAAAACACGTAGGTTCAAGAAGTCTTGATAGAAATTAATATAAACCCTATAACCCGAGCGCTTTCGAAAGGTTGACCTTTCTTCTTCAGGGGCAAACTGTATTGAGCTATTGAGAAAAAATGTTCCATAACATTGTAAGAAATTCCTAAGTGTGTCTATAGGTTCAACTAACACCCAGGTTACGGTAAAAAGTGAAGTCCTAAGTGTGTCTATAGGTTCAACTAACATCCAAATTACGGTAAAAAGTGAAGTCCTAAGTGTGTTTATAGGTTCAACTAACCTCCAGGTTACGGTAAAAAGTGAAGTCCTAAGTGTGTTTATAGGTTCAAGTAACATCCAGGTTACGGGAAAAAATTCAACTAACATCCAGGTTACGGTAAAAAGTGAAGTCCTAAGTGTGTTTATAGGTTCAACTAACATCCAAGTTACGGTAAAAAGTGAAGTCCTAAGTGTGTTTATAGGTTCAAGTAACATCCAGGTTACGGGAAAAAGTTCAACTAACATCCAGGTTACGGTAAAAAGTGAAGTCCTAAGTGTGTTTATAGGTTCAACTAACATCCAAGTTACGGTAAAAA
>NW_013678997.1:6763-8949 GCF_000517525.1 Limulus polyphemus | reverse complement strand
ATACGTAACCACACCTGTTATCGTCAAACATTAACTATTTCTCGACATAAACCTGCTAGTAAAACTGGCAGTACCTATAACATTTAAAACATTATCTATACGTAACCACACCTGTTATCGTCAAACATTAACTATTTCTCTACATAAACCTGTTAGTAAAATACCTAGTATCTCTTTAAACATTTACAGTAATGTGACACATTATGTATATGACGCAATTTGATAAATTATCTATAATATAAGGTGACACATTATGTATATCACGCAATGTGATAGATTATTTATAATGCAATGTGACACACTGTGTTTAGTGTAATGCGACACATTATGCACGTATGTTAAAAGTTAAATTTATATGACGTAAGAACTGCGTATAAAACAGATTTACCCTTATAGTTAACACGAAGCACGTGCTAGAGAGGTTTTTACAATAAAATATAATATTTTCTGTCTCGTGTTGCCAGTTATAAAATATCAGTTGAAAACTGTCGAATAGGTTAGTTGTTTCATGTGAAATATTAGCATATATTTGTGTTTGTTTGTTGTTAAAACACAATGGGCTATCCGTGCTGTGTCAACCGCGAGTATCGCAACCCGGATTTTAGCGTTACTCACGCTGTTATTGCACTGACAAATATTTTTCTTTCTCTCTCTCACTATCCATATATGTACTCGATTTGCCTATCAGTCTCGAGCATTTCTCGAAGTTTAAAAGTTTTCCTGCCACCGTTACTTCTCGGTTGTTAAAAAAGATATTGTTAACACCGAGTCCCATAAACTTTGTGGCCATAAATAATAAAAAAAAAAGCTGACGATTCTCTAAAATTACGCGTAAGGAAAGTTGTAAAGTGTAAAATGTAACGTGAGAGTTCTTGTGATTTCTACAAGTTAATGTAGAATAAATCAGGAACCGAATCCCACTTATGTGAATCACTATGCATCCATTGCACCAACTTTTTTTTTTATCTTTAAAAAAAAATAAAAGGAACAACTCATAAACTTTGATAATTTGCTACTTTATACAGACTTTTCCCCGTTTTGTAAATTATGACTTCTTGTGTGACTGTTTTACGCGTCTCCACGTTCTGTTAATGACACAGTAGATAACTAGCTAAGAAAAACAAGAATAAGAATAAAGTTATCAAAATATTTTGTTCACTCGGCTGACATGACGAATAGCCACTAGGTCCACCATAGTGGGTGATCACAACTTGAGAAGCGTTGCTTTGTAATTGGGCGGTGGTGGGTGGGAAGAGAGTTTGCTCCACCTTTTGTTCGTGCAACCCACTAATAGACTTATCCAAGTAATATTCTCTCCAAGATACCTTTTTTTTTTTTCTGGCGCGAAAATTAGACTGGCATACATTTATCAAAAGTCTGGTATTGGCATGGTTATTCTGTACCTGTGTGCTCTGCTCGTAGGCAGTGAAAGTTGATTACTTTTCTGCAAAAGTTTATTATGTACACAAAACCCTGCTGCTTGGAGAGTAGTTCTATGTTCGAGAGCACGTACTTAAGTTTACCAAAGAAGCCGCACGCACCGTGTTACAGACCTTGTAACATACCGACCCGAGAAGAAATAGATTGAAGAAATATTCGTGCCCGTCACGTGTAGAAGGAAATAGACTTGATGAATGTGCTGTAGGTGAAAGTTACAGACATAGGTTACCAAAGAAGCTGGTTCTTGCAGGGCGGTTTAATTAGTATTTATCGTCAACTAATTTCTGTGTAGCGATGTCATTAAAATAATACAGCAAAGTACACCGTTCGCCATGCATGCGCTTTTTATTGTATGAAACACCGCAGGCACGGAGCTACTGCGCGCGCCGTTTTGTAATGAGGAAAGTGACGAATCTCTGGCAGTTACGGCTTCACTATAGAAAGCATGTAATGAACACGTAACGTTTGTAACTGTCAATCAGTAGTACAGAAATGGTCACCGTAGCAAACACGTAATGAACACGTAACGTTTGTAACTGTCAATCAGTAGTACAGAAATGGTCACCGTAGCAAACACGTAATGAACACGTAACGTTTGTAACTGTCATTCAACATAACAGAAATGGTCACCGTAGCAAACACGTAATGAACATGTAGCGTTTGTAACTGTCAATCAGTAGTACAGAAATGGTCACCGTAGCAAACACGTAATGAACATGTAGCGTTTGTAACTGTCAATCAGTAGT
>NW_013678997.1:0-5899 GCF_000517525.1 Limulus polyphemus | reverse complement strand
CAACATAACAGAAATGGTCACCGTAGCAAACACGTAATGAACACGTAACGTTTGTAACTGTCATTCAACATAACAGAAATGGTCACCGTAGCAAACACGTAATGAACACGTAACGTTTGTAACTGTCATTCAACATAACAGAAATGGTCACCGTAGCAAACACGTAATGAACACGTAACGTTTGTAACTGTCATTTGACAGTTACAAACGTTAGGTGTTCATTACATGTTTGCTATTGTCATTGTTTCTGTACTATGGTATGACAGTTACAAACGTTAGGTGTTCATTACGTGTTTGCTATTGTCATTGTTTCTGTACTATGGTATACCATAGTACAGAAACAATGACAATAGCAAACATGTAATGAACACCTAACGTTTGTAACTGTCATACCATAGTACAGAAACAATGACAATAGCAAACATTTAGGTGTTCATTACGACAGTTACAAACGATACCATAGTACAGAAACAATCAGGTACCTGATGAATTTTACATTAAATGTTTGTGACAACTTGATCTAATGAATATAATTATAAAATGTTCGTAACATACTGATATCATGAATTTTATATAAAGTATATTAATGACTTATTAACAAAACGTATGTCATAAAAGCCACTTTTTAGACACGTGGTGTTAGAACAGAAATAAATCATACATATATATATATATATATGGTAACAACTTCCATACATCATTACTATTGTAAGCAACCGAACATTTCTTGAAAATCGCTATAAAAACTCAGAAATTAAACAAACAGCCATCAGATAAGCAGGTCTATATATTTTTCACGACGAATGAAGTTTAAAATCTAAAATACATAATTATAGTTACTTTCTACAAAACTCGTTTCTTTGTGTTTAACAGTTACAATATTTCATTTCAAACATAATTTGAATTTGTATAAAGCTGGCTACGTTTTTATAAAAAAAATATTCTTAACATCGTGTTACAAACATGTTTCAGTCTGTTATATGTATATAAAGTAGTCGATTTACTAAACTGAATGTAAGCAACCGAACATTTCTTGAAAATATCCTTAACATCGTGTTACAAACATGTTTCAGTCTGTTATATGTATATAAAGTAGTTGATTTACTAAATTGAAATTTATATAACAGACTGAAACATGTTTGTAACACGATGTTAAGGATATTTTTTTGATAGGTTGTTTAGGCAGAGTATTCATGATGAAACTTTGTAGAATGGTCGCCAACTGTCTGTTGTAGAGACACAAGTGTAGACCTGAAGACTTTCAAAACGTCGTTCTCTACAACAGGCAGTTGGCGTCCATTCTACAACGTTTCATCATGATTTTATGGATTTTTTTATGTGAAACATGACGTTATGGATTTATTTGTCTATGAAACATGACGTGATGGGCCTATTATCTATGAAACATGACGTGATGGGCCTATTTTCTATGAAACATGACATTATGGGCCTATTTTCTATGAAACATGACGTTATGGACCTGTTTTTTATGAAACATGGCGTTATGGACCTATTTCTATGAAACATGACGTTATGGGCCTATTTTCTATGAAACATGACGTTATGGGCCTATTTTCTATGAAACATGACATTATGGGCCTATTTTCTATGAAACATGACGTTATGGGCCTATTTTCTATGAAACATGACGTTATGGACCTATTTCTATGAAACATGACGTTATGGGCCTATTTTCTATGAAACATGACGTTATGGGCCTATTTTCTATGAAACATGACATTATGGGCCTATTTTCTAGGAAACATGACGTTATGGGCCTATTTTCTATGAAACATGACGTTATGGGCCTATTTTTTATGAAACATGACGTTATAACTGTGATATCATGTAACTTTCTTGCATGTACGTACAAGATATGTTTCCTTGTTATCCTTTGGGTGCCTTAGTGATTGTCCCAAAATACAGATAATGAGATATATAATTTAAATTTGATAGACAACCAGATAGGTTGAGAAACTCATTATTACAGAACACGAGCATAGTACACCAAGCCGACAGCTGTCAGTTAGCTTGCTTAGGGTCACGTGAAATCGCTCAAAGAAACCGACAGTGATGTCTGTTTCTCAGGTACTGATTACAGGGCGAATCGGTTCATTTTTAGTTCATTTATCACACCAAGTACGTGTCACAAGCTCGTGGACACTGTGAAGCCAGTAAGTTCTCATTTACAGGTTTGACAGAGAGGGAGTAATTTCAGGGTTTCAGTTTTATCTTTCACGTGCCCAGGTAGATCCTGTTTTATAGTACCACCTTCTTTTGGGGAGGGGCGGAGAAACTGGTATATGTTGTCCAGTTAGAACAGACCTCCAAGGTCATGGGGGGGGGGGGGTGAGGAATCACTAGATTGAAACAATAAGTTCTATGTTTTCATTGAACAGCTTGAAATATAACAACAACAACAGACAACTAAATCATAATCCAGGGGGAGGCCAAGTGTGAAAGCGTACGAAATAAATGCTCTTGGCTCTAGTGTGACAGATTACCAGACCAAGTGTTCCACCACCGCCTGGTTATTTTTTAATGACTCATCAAATAGATTTCCACATGACGTGGCTGAATGATCTGTGCCTCATCCTTTGTAATGCTTCAATAGCCAATTCAATACAGTACAACATGGAGATGTATTATTTTATACTAGTATGTTAGTGTTAATTCAGGATCAGCTACATTACTTGTGACTGAGATAATATAATTACTACAGGTGTTTCTGTCAGCCAGATTGAGATCATGTAATTATTCCAGTTGCTTACACTAGTTGTTAGTCAGTCCGGGATCATCTAATTATTCCAGTTGTTTACACTAGTTGTTAGTCAGTCCGGATCATCTAATTATTCCAGTTGTTTACACTAGTTGTTAGTCAGTCCCTGGAATAATTAGATGATCCCGGACTGAATAACAACTAGTGTAAACAAATCCCGGACTGAATAACAACTAGTTTAAACAACTGGAATAATTAAATGATCCCGGACTGACTAACAATTAGTCTAAACAACTGGAATAATTAGATGATCCCGGACTGACTAACAACTAGTGTAAACAACTGGAATAATTAGATGATCCTGAACTAGTGTAAACAACTGGAATAATTAGATGTTTTTATTCAGTCCAGGATCATCTAATTATTCCAGTTGTTTACACTAGTTGTTATTCAGTCCAGGATCATCTAATTATTCCAGTTGTTTACACTAGTTTTTATTCAGTCCAGGATCATCTAATTAGTTTTTAAGAAGCAAAATTCGCAAGTCATTATTAGTATGTTGATATGTTTTTTAATGTTTTTATTATTGACTTCTAATAATAATTGAGTTTTTCTACATAGAAGATAATCGGGTTAAACTAAATCTACATTTATTAAGTAACAACAAGAAGAAGTAACAACCTGTGCTCTTTTTATCTCTTAATAAACATATCACTTGGTTCATTTCTAGTTACCTGACGTACAGACAACGAGAACTTTGTAAGTCTTAAAATATATATAAAAAAAACACACTCATTCGTGGAAAAAATGTAACTTAACATACAGTGCACGAGGTTCTCTAAAATGTGACACAATTTCCAGCTATAGATTGTTATCAGATAGGAGAATCCAATGTGCATACTCTCGTAAACAGCGTTTGTGGCTATAGATGTACAGATATCCGTCCTTGGCACGAGCAGTTAGACCCCTGGTGGGTTTCCTTAAAACGTGGAAGAAGCGACTGATTTATGTTACACGTGGAGCTCGTGATCATGTTTTAGTTCTTAATTTGTAAGGTTCATAGGTAAGATGAAAGTTAGTTAAACATTGAATAAAACTGTAAAGTATGAATAGGAATCATCTGGTCTTCTAAACCTAGTTCGTTCAACAAGTTTCCTAACAATAAGTTATATTTCTAAACCTAGTTCGTTCAACAAGTTTACTAACAATAAGTTATATTTCTAAACCTAGTTCGTTCAACAAGGTTACTAACAATAAGTTATATTTCTAAACCTAGTTCACTCAACAAGTTTCCTAACAATAAGTTAAAACTTGTTGAACGAACTAGGTTTAGAAATATAACTTATTGTTATGAAACTTGTTGAACGAACTAGGTTTAGAAATATAACTTATTGTTAGGAAACTTGTTGAACGAACTAGGTTTAGAAATATAACTTATTGTTAGGAAACTTGTTGAGTGAACTAGGTTTAGAAATATAACTTATTGTTAGGAAACTTGTTGAACGAACTAGGTTTAGAAATATAACTTATTGTTGAGTGAACTAGGTTTAGAAATATAACTTATTGTTAGGAAACTTGTTGAGTGAACTAGGTTTAGAAATATAACTTATTGTTAGGAAACTTGTTGAACGAACTAGGTTTAGAAATATAACTTATTGTTAGGAAACTTGTTGAACGAACTAGGTTTAGAAATACATAACAATAAGTTATATTTCTAAACCTAGTTCGTTCAACAAGTTTCCTAACAATAAGTTATATTTCTAAACCTAGTTCGTTCAACAAGTTTCATAACAATAAGTTATATTTCTGAATAAAGCTTAGATATACAAAAAGAAAACCAAAACACATATTCGGATGACTTTTAATGTAAAGGAAACATAAACCTACAACTATCGATATAGGTGGAGTATATAACAGATTAAGAGCTTGGAGTCTCTGTAACAACGATTAATTGTTACTCCAGGTGTTGCAGAAGTAAACAACGTTTCTTCTGTTACAAAAGTCCTATTGTTTTCTCTATAATCATACCAACAACTGATTCATATGTAAATTGTCCGAAAATTAAAACCACGGGACTCTCTTTACTTGTCAATGCTGAATTCAAAGAGCCTATTGGAGTAGCTATAATTGGGACATCATGCTGAGTAGGACAGTGAAGTAACGGTGTGGGGAGGAAGGGAGGGAGCACCTGGGTTTAAGATGGTAATCTATTCATTCAGTCTTGATACAAGCGGAACAAGAATAATTACGTTTCAAACGAGGTGCTTGTCAGGGATATACGCCACTATTTCTACCTATACAGAATAAATAACATGCGAACTACAGCGACTAATGGTAAAAAAACAACAACAACTCTGTTTTAAGTTTGGGCGTTTCCTGAATTAAGTACCTTCGGTACACGAAAGATACGTGACATCTTATGGACATCTTCGATTAGGACATCTTATGGACATCTTCTAATATTTTTAAAAAGTACTCTAGCGGTGAAGGTTTGCGTAAAAGATGCACCAACTTCTTAGTAAACAAAAATACGTCAGGAGTTGAAAACGTGGTCAAAATGATCGTCTCACTCATACGAAGATCATTAGAGACACTGGCATTGATACAAACCAATAACTTGTTGTAAAGTGTCTTACTTTAACCTACTTCCTGGTGGCTCAGCTGAAGATTTATGACGCTAAGAATCGTACCTTTATAACGACGGTGGACAGATATCCAATTGTGTTACTTTGTGCTTAACCTTTAACCTTCTTTTCACTCTCAATCACTGAAATCATTCCTCATGAACGATTTCTATCCAGTCTACCGGTAGACTTCATGGACCACTTGTATCCACTCTAAATCAAGTAACAGTAGTCTCTATGGACCACTTGTAACCACTTTAAATCAAGTAACAGTAGTCTCTATGGACCACTTGTATCCACTTTAAATCAAGTAACAGTAGTCTCTATGGACCACTTTAATCCACTCTAAATCAAGTAACAGTAGTCTCCATGGACCACTTGTAACCACTTTAAATCAAGTAACAATAGTCTCTATGGACCACTTGTATCCACTTTAAATCAAGTAACAGTAGTCTCTATGGACCACTTGTATCCACTTTAAATCAAGTAACAGTAGTCTCTATGGACCACTTGTATCCACTTTAAATCAAGTAACAGTAGTCTCTATGGACCACTT
>NW_013678996.1:7751-8536 GCF_000517525.1 Limulus polyphemus | reverse complement strand
TATTGAAATATGCTGTGAAAACAATGTTTATTTAGTTACAGATATCCATTCAAAATTATATAAAACTTTGAGGTCCTTGGATGGCAAACAAAAAAAATCTCACTTAGGCTTATCTATTTGTGAGCCAAGTGGTCATCGAATGGAAGTCTTGAACTAGTTTGCAGGAATGATTGTTCCTATCTGTATCATGCCTCAGGATTACTTAATGGTGACGAGTATTACAACCGTTGAAAATCTAAAGGATTTAAAGTTAGAGGGTGAGGCCAAATATTGTAGTAAGTAGAGATCAGGAAAGGTGTCACGAGAGGGTAATTGGAGAAGGGATTAAACTGTTCATGCAAATCTTTACGGGGCTTCACTGTTCAAATACTTTTCGTGCTTGTACGCCACTGTGTCAGCTTCAAACAGCAGGACGTAATTGTCATAGGTGGTCAATATGCCCGTCTTGTACACATTAACACAGGAAACCACTTTAGCTGTTGCTTTGTCATGTCCCGCTGGTTTTACCAAAAAGCATGAATCTAATGTATCATTCTTGGTCTGAAATGTTACATATTCTCAGAATTGTTACCAATTCCTTCTAGACTACAATTGCTTTTAACATAGACCTTGTTTACTGGTCACCTCTACAAATGATCTCTGTCTAAGGAAAAGTGTACATTTGAGCTACAGGCTGCTAACAGTTTGACTATCAGAAGAACTATTTCTATAATTCCGTGTCCAAAAAAGCAGGAGCATCTTCATCATCGTCTCTGGGTTTGTCTTCTAGAGAAGAGGAAAGCAAT
>NW_013678996.1:0-7300 GCF_000517525.1 Limulus polyphemus | reverse complement strand
TTAATCCGTTGCAGAAACGTCTTTAAACGCATATGAACTCTCTGTGATTATTTAGTTAAAATATTCCCGTTTTCGTAACACGACAATAAAGAAACTGAAAATGCCTGGTGACCAGTTTCCTTTCTTCCTTCATTCGGCCGTTGGCCAATCATTTTGTTTGACCTCTGCAGAAAGCAACTCCATCGTTTACTTCAACCTCTGTGACCTTTAGCATTTCAGCGAATGTAATCTTTGTCACCATTGGGTAATCCTGAAAGATAAAACTGACCAGCAGTGATAATTTCTGTTCATTTTGTTAGTATCTTTCGTTTGAAAAACTTGAAGACGGATAGAGAAGTAAAGTGTTAAGCTTGCGACAGCAATATTCACAGAAAGCTCCTGAATTATTTTAAGGTAAGAAAAACATTTCAAGTATTTAATGTATATTTGATGAAATATGTTACTTATTAATGTTTATAAATGTGTCCTAAGCATACTAAAAGACATGTAGTTGCGAGCGTAATGAGTCCCCTGCGCCCTTTGCACACTAAATTCATCATGTCTTCATAAGGTATAGCACAAATAACGAAAGATGACCATTATATTTTACCTAAATAATCAGAGAATTAATATGCTTCTAAAGCCGTTTTTGGAACGAACTGATAAACAATAAAAAGGTAAATTATTGAAATCTACATACATTATGTGATTACGTGATAAGGCTACTTGTATTGCAATCTGTGAGTTTAAATCCCATCATCAAACATGTCGTCTTTTCAGCTGTGGGGGTCTTGTACTGTGACGTTCCATTCTACTATTCAACTACATAGCCCAAGAGGTGGGGGTGGGCGGTGTTTGTTAGCTGCCTTCTATTTAGTCTATATCTCTTTTAGATTACGAAAGGCAAGAAGAAATAGCGTTTATTTTGCGCAATATACAACAAACAAAACTATTCTGTATAACTTAATTTTTTCTATATATTACATCTGTATATGGATTATCTTAACCTGGCTGTTTTTATACATGTAGTTAGGCTAAAGAACAATCTTTGAATTACTGGTTATTCAATTGTTTGTCTTTCAAAATGAACTTATGCCTAATATATTAAAAGTGAGTACAAATATGCCCTGTAAATGAAAAATAATGTTCGAACGGAAACTTTAATTATATTTGCGCTCCTCAGTGAATCACAGGTAAACCCGTAAACTTACGCAGATAAAATTCGGTGTTCAATACCCGTGATTGGCAGAGCACAGTTATCTTATTGTGTAGCTTAGTGCTTAAAAGTAATCAAACCATAAGAGTTGAGTGTTTCTACGTCAGAGTTAGACACTTTCCCGACAGTTTTGTATATATATATATATGACCAGGTGGTTAAGGCACTCGACTCTCAATCTGAGAGTCGCAGGTTCGAATCCCCGTCCCACCAAACATGCTCGACCTTTCAGCCGTGGGGGCGGTATAATGTGACGGTAAATCCCACTATTCGTTGGTAAAAGAGTAGCCCAAGAGTTGGCGGTGGGTGGTGATGACTAGCTGCCCTCCCTCTAGTCTTACACTGCTAAATTAGGGACGGCTAGCGCAGATAGCCCTCGTGTAGCTTTGCGCGAAATTCAAAACAAACAAACAAACTTTCAGGCCTTTTATTCACCGTTTGGCTAATTATTTATTTCACCCCTGCTGACAATAATTCGATCATACTCTTCAACCTCCATGGCCTATAGAAGTTTAGCTGATCTAATCTTCATCACTATTAGATATTCATACTGAAAATGGGATAATAGGAATCAACAGATATAAAGTAATACTTCTGTCGTATAGTATTTGTCGTTCACTTGGCCATTTTCAAAATAACAATTATCAAGGTATATAACGCCTCATACCAGATTATTAGGTAGATATTGTGAAGTTACATTATACTTACATTGATAATAATTTATACGACCAATACTTTCGAAAATGATTGCTTGTTTTCCATAATACACTATGCGACAATTTCTTTCTTATAGTTTTCTTATCACTTTCCATGCAGGCAGAGTATTAATATCTCCTGATTTTATTATTCTCAAAGTCAAACTTTCATGAGACTAAATACTATAAAGTATTTTGTCTTAAAAATTTTAATGGTTTGATTAGTATTTCTCTCATTTTCTAAACTGTGATGTGTCCATAATTTTCTTATGAGACAGTTTCTAAGGGAAATTCAAATACTTCCTTTCGTCTATAACTAGAATTTTTGTTGTTGATCAAGAAAGTTATAGTTATAGTTTCGATTTTATTAATATATTTTTAAGTCTAATAAATGCCCCATTATGTTCCTATGTTCCAAACTCTAGAGTAAACCTACCAGAAACTTTCTCTCTAAAACATAACGTAATTAACTACTGTTCCAGCAATTTCAATTATTCTTTTTACTTTATAGAATTTATTGGCAAATATAATTAATGTAGAGAACTTGCATTTAGTAGAAGATAATATTGATTAACCTTTTAGTAATAACCCTATAGTGCATTAGATATTTTTGGACCAACTGGACGAGAACCAGGAATTAACAGCCAGACCGATAAATAACTTAAATAATATGATCAAATTTAGAATATGTTTAGATGCACGTTCTCCATAAATGACTTAAAGTATAAAATTAACAATGCGTGACTTAAAATCCCAAATTTAGAAGTTTGTGTATTCCGGATTAACAAATGAACAACCCATATTGCTTCTACTGTAATGAACGATCACAGTCTTGCAGTTGTTCTTATTGGCTACCTGTGACAATCTTGTCCACTGGTTCCAAGAGATTGTTTGTTACATCACTTCATGAAGCACGTGCACAACGATGTTTCAAGCCACGAAAATAAGTATTTCAATATTTATTGTTGAAGCTTTTAATTCTAGAACAAAGATTCTGTAAAACAAAGAAGCCGTTGGAAATTACTAACAATATGTTTTATACACAGACTTCTCATTCTAAAAACATCAACTAATACAATTTTTATATAATTAAACTTTCCAACTTTACAGAATTTTCTTTGTTTTACAAAATGATGCACATTGATTAGAATGTAACTTTTAGTTTCACAATTGGTTTTTCCCTCTCTATTGTATAGCCAACTTACACGAATAGAGATAGTTTGCAGAGGTAGCGGAAGGTTGAAAAACTTTGCTCTATGGGAAAAAGTATATATAAAAGCGTTTAATTGTTAGATCATGGAGAGCATGCTTGGAAGAAAATTAAAATAATTTAACGAATATTTTAAGTAAATAAGACGAAATAATTTTTATTGTACTGACATAACATCTAAGAACCTTTTATAAATTCCTATTTACACATTTGTAAAGAATGTTTAATAAAATAGTCATTTATACAATATGAGTTAGTTTGTTTGCTTCTTTTTGAATGCTGAACTTTACAAGTCTTAATACACATCTTCAAGAACAACATATTATGCCTAAGTTAAATTGTCCTTAGTTTATGTAACTATTATAGGAATAGTTCTTCTGATAGTCAAACTGTTAGCTGCATGTAACTCAAATGTACACTTTTCCTTAGACAGAGGTCATTTGTAGAGGTGACCAGTAACCAAGGTTACCAAGCCATTGTAGTCTAGAAGATAATTGGTAACAATTCTGAGAATATGTAACATTTCAGACCAAGAATGATACATTAGATTCATGCTTTTTGGTAAAACCAGTGTGACTTGACAAAGCAACAGGGATTACTTAATGGTGACGAGTATTACAGCCGTTGAAAATCTAAAGGATTTAAAATTAGACGGTGAGGCCAAATGATGTAGTAAGTAGAGCTCAGGAAAGTTGTCACAGCAGGGTAATTGGAGAAGGGATTAAACTGGTCATGCAAATCTTTTCGGGGCTTCACTGTTCAAATACTTTTCGTGCTTGTACGCCACTGTGTCAGCTTCAAACAGCAGGACGTAATTGTCATAGATACTCAATATGCCCGTCTTGTACACATTAACACAAGAAGCCACTTTAGTGAGGCACGATACAGATGGAAACAATCATTCCTGGACAACTAGTTCAAGACTTCCATTCGATGACCACTTGGCTCGCAAATAGATAAGCCTAAGTGAGATTTTTTCTTTGGACACCGAAGGACCTCAAAGTTTTATATAATTTTGAATGGATATCTCTAACTAAATAAACATTGTTTTCACAGCATATTTCAATATGACAATTAAAAGAATATTATATAAACAAATGACACTTGCATACTTAATAAAACTCAAATTAGTAACACATATAATATGTCTAACAATTTTGATTATAAAAGTAAAACTATTTCTGCTAAACAAAAAGATAAAAAAGCAAATTTTAGCAATAGGGTGACAAATCCTGAACAGAGAAAGATAAAAGGTAAAAATCTCAGTAAAAGAGGAATTAATTGTTACAATTTAATCTAACCAGTCTTCATCACTTGAAATTATTTCTATACAAAGGAGTTGGAATATCTAGCCTAATAACTACCACGTATAACACTTAACTTCTATTTAAAGTTTTACATGTACAACTGTTATAATGGGTAGGAAGAAATAATAACAATTAAATTATACATCAGTTAATTATATGCCAATTTTAAATACGTGACTGATATAAACATACCGCCAATGATTAATTTTGGTCAGATCTTATAATACATGATTTGATAAATTTTAAATAATTTATGGGCAACTTAAAACTAAATATATACTATAATTATTTCATATTATTTGGTTTAGTTATCGTGTCTAGTTGTAAGTTCGTGATTTGCGTCCTGTTGGTCTAAAATACGCAACGAATGGTCGATATTAACTTTCAATCGAAGCTAGTTCGTTGCATAAGTTCTACTTGTCAATAATATCTGTAATATAAAAGAATAAGTAAAATGGCTTTAGCAGTAAATTGATCTTTCTTAGGATAGTTATTGGCCAGAATAATTGAGAATATGAACAAAGGATTCCAAAGAGAAATTGGGAACATTTAAAAATATATTAATGAAAACCAATTAAAATAAAAAATGTACTTTCCAGACGAAAGAACGTATTAAATTTTGGACATATCATCATCTAGAAAATGAAAGAAATACTAAATCCGACTTTTAGATTCTTTAAGACCAAATCTATATAAAATATAGAAGGCTTGTTCTTAGTTTTATGCAGTTTTTACGGTAATAATAATAAAATTAAGGACCATAATAGTCCGTCTGTACGGAAAGGGAACTCTAAAGAAAGAAATTGTTGCGTACTTTTTTGAGGAAAACAAAAAATCGTTTTGAAAAGTATTGTTTGTAAAAATTATCATCAGTTGTATTATGATGTAATTTCACAAAATGTACTGTTCATGGACCACACTTCTCCAATATATGGCGTTATATACCACGATATTTGTTATTTTTAACATTTATCCAAATGGTCATATAAAGAACTGTAACATAATTTGTTACGTTATAGCTGTTGATTTTTGGTATCTCATTCTCTCTATAACTATCCAATGATGACAAAGATTAGGTCAACTAAATTCTAAAGGTTACGGAGGCTAGAAAGTGATTGAGTTTTTGTTAGCAGGGATGTACAATGAAGCAAATAATTAGTCAAATGGTGAATATAGAAAGAAGGGAAAGTGGTCGCCTTGGAAACTTAAACGTATATGTGCTTCATGTAATGGTTTAAAACTTATTTAAAAAATTAAAGTTCCCTGCTTTTATTTCTCAACAAAATGTAGCTCAATAAAAACTGGATTTTATTAGCTTCATGGTTACTAACTCATATATAACAAACATAGCGCTGGTGTTTGTATCTAAAATTTATTGTATATACTCATTCCATATGTGAATTTATGCATTTCGTGTCATTTCTGGCTAACTTACAGCAGCAAAATGAAAATCATTTTGTCCAGCTGTAAAGTAGTTATTCATAGAAAAAGTGCTGCTAATTTAAAAGTTATTTTAGCTAACAAATAGCTATCCGTAAGTCCTGATGCTAATCCAACTGTCCCTACTTGAAAACTAAAGAGAGAAAAATGAAATTACCTTTAGCAAATTGGAAAAAAGTGTATAGGGAAATGAAATGATCTTTTGATAGTTCCAAAATATTGGAAACATCCACCCCTAAACGAAATCTTCAAAAATTGATTATTAATTTGTTGTGTACCACGGACTCAGACTTTTATCGTCTGGTGTTAGTTTAATGCAAGTCAAGTATTTTAAAAGGAATACTTATTTAAAAGTGTAATATAGAAATTAAGATAACACTTTTAACTTATCTTATAACAAGTCACCTGGTGTAATGTTATCATTTATCGAATCTAACGAGAACAAAAAAAATATAGTTTTATTTAAATAATTAAAAGTTTAAATATCAACTTATTTTATATTGAGAAAACATTATTGAATTAATTACCCATACACATATAATAAACATATAAAACGCAACTTTAATATACTATTAAAGTCCGTATTTTTATGTGTGTGTGAATTATTCCGTAATGAAGAAGATGTCCATTGAGTATAAATGTAAAATACTTATTTATCCAGTTCAAATAGATGTTTCAGCCAATTTCTTACTTCATTTCTGTTCAAGTTGCTCAAACAATTTTCATACAGAATCTATATACTTTCTCTATATATTTTTTCACCATCTCTTATGGCTTTTTACTTTTAACCTCTCTACTTTAGACTTGAAATAAAAAGCTGAAAATATTTTATGTTTATTCTACTGTTGCTTCTATAAACCTACGGACGCAAACTAACTTGTAAGATTAAACAATTAAGAACTATTTTTCCAGCACTAGACACATATTTATTTGACCGGCTCTAATCTCACAAACCACTTAAAACTACAAGGGACTATTACAAAACGTATTCTGTAATGCTTATAATGAATAATACCTTTCTCAACCTTGCTCACGGGTTTTCAAATACTGACAGTGGAAGCTAAAGCCAAAAAAATGGACATGTTTAACGAGTTTTCTTGACAAAAGCATCTATGTAGCTGAGTAAATGAAAGCAGGGAGAGAATGATGCCCGGAAATGTATTAGTAATGTTGTAACGACTAACGAGTAACCTTTGTTTAAGAAAAATAATTAAAAAATTATCTTTATTTATAAGAGCGAAATATTATTTCTTCCCTGATGATATTTTGTTCAAGCCCTAGATTATTTTTCATTAAATTACATTTGAGAGATAAATAATGAGAGGTAGTTTACATTGTATAATTTAAAAATGTTATAACAATATAAAAAATTAAATATTGAAAACTAACTTTTCAAAGACGAGGAGGGACCATGTAAGTATCTAATGAGATACATATGTTATGAGATTCTGCA
>NW_013678995.1:7579-9046 GCF_000517525.1 Limulus polyphemus | reverse complement strand
CAAGACTTGGCACTACTAAACACTCTTCATATTTTATCTGTTGGTGCACTACAAGATCAACAACGTATCCCAATATTCGGTTAAGAAAAGCCACTTTGGGTGGCGGTTGTCACCAACTGATTTCCTTCTTCCAAAATCCGTTTTTTAAAATTAGGGAAGGCTGTTCCTTTTATTTGCACAAGGTATCGATCAGGTATCTTTATTGAATGGCTAAGGACTGCTTTTGTTTTGTTGCTAGTGTCTGTTTATCTTTATGGTGGTCATGGCAATCGAAATTCCTTTGGTTAATAGTTGATAATTGAGAAATTACCCTTGCTTTCCAATCCAGTGTATAAGGAACTGATTATAAGCTAATATTGAATGCTGTTGCAGCAAGTAAAAATGAAGAGGAACTGTCAACTCTGAATAAAATACTCATGAGTTGGGGTATAACATCCTTTATACAGTTCGTATTCATCAGTATCACCAAGTAGATACCAACCACAGTTTTTAAAGGCTTGCATCTACATTTTCAAGCATGGAATTCCACATTAAATAAATGAGCATATATACAATGTCACACATACACCAAAATTCTCATCAATGGATCTGGATTCAATCTTCAACAAAATCTATCATGATATACTAATACACATAATCCCATCATTAGTACAACCTCATAACCTATTGAAACTTTACACGTATCAGAAGTGGGAGTTCAGTACTGTGTGCCATTGCATTGTTGCACCATTTTATTCTGTTAATTCTTGAAGTTTTTCAACACTTGACTTTTGCATAAATTCCCAAAAGATATGAAAATGAACAGCAGATACTCCATGATTATTTAAGTGTTTTTGGAATGTAACCTAAGCTTCATTTACTTCATATTGTGAATATATGATTTTCACTAATCTTTTCTGTTACCTACTACTTACGCTTGAGTAAACATTTCAAATAAGTAATAGCTGCTCCGTATTCTCTGGTTACTACTCTCCTTTTGATGTGTGCAATAACCATACAAGTGCAATGTTTAAATTTCACTATATGTTGGAATGGCTGGAAATGGACATGGTCATAGAAAGGCTATGGTCACTCTGTCTTCATGTGAAAATGTTTCTTTAACCCTTCAACAAAAATAACACAAATGATTTTTCATACTCGAACTTAACCTGTGACTTTCACATTGCTCTGTCACTTTATATTGTTATCTGTTATTAGATAAAACGTACTACTCCAGTTCACTAAGAGTTGCAACCAATATTTTTCTTTGAGATTATCCCTACTTTTTAATGCTTCAAATTCTGAAATAAAGAAATGAAAAATAAGATTTAAAAACATGTGTTTATGTATCGTATAAAAATCTGAGGCCTGAGAAGAAATAATTCATGTAAATTCACTCACATAGTATCAGTATACAGTAATATCAACCTATTCAAACCTGTTTCTTTCTGTACAATAAAGATTCTATAGCAGAGGAAAATAAATTCG
>NW_013678995.1:0-6620 GCF_000517525.1 Limulus polyphemus | reverse complement strand
TACGCCGGCTTAAAATGATTAAGAAAAATAATAATAGAAAATTGGAGCAATATGTGGGTGCTCTTGTTTGAGTTTTTTAACATTTAACATTACACAAGTGCCAAGGAATACTAAAAATACACAGTTAACATTTATCCTGCTGTTTTAAAGATTGTGATCTCTTCTATATCAAATACACTTTTTATGTCTTTCTGTTTCTTATAGTTTCATTTGTAAGTATTCTACTCCATTATTCTATAACTGATTAAGTTGCATCCATACTTGTAGCTATAATTGTGAAAACATCCTGAAATTTTGCAAAACATTTTCACAGGAAGCAAACAGAAAAATATAATTTGTCTCAAGAATCATGCTCCGTCTTTGTTTTAAATAACATTATTTATATATTCTAAACTGACAACCATATTTACTTGTATTAAAGTATTGAAAACGAAACATTGCTCTCCGTGTGTCACCAATAAGTTTAAGGTACTCTAATACTAAATATAAGAATTCAATTTCTGTTGTGGAACAGCACGTGTTTGACATCGGATAACTTTCTGTTGGAGGTGTAGAAAAATAAACAAACGGAAAAAATATTCTTTGATCTACATCCGGCGGAAACGTTGGAGCTCATTATTTAATGGTCAAGTAAATTCTCTTTGAGATGAGCTTGATTCAATAATAAAAATCAAAACGTTAAAAATGCCTTCAGGTATATCATTTAAGTTACTGCTAGTAAAACATTAAACTATTAGCTAAAGAAAAAACACCTGTTTTTTCCAAAGAGTTATTAAGATACGGTGTAGTGTGTCGCGCGGCCAAAACAACCTTCAGGACCCACTGTGTGTTATTAAAAACGGCTGATTTAGAACAGAAAAACTCTAGGGTGCGACCAAAAAAGGATTGACTGTGCGATTTAAAGCATTGAAATAAAAATTAACTGTCAAACTGGTCGCTACACTTATAGAATTGATAATAATTTTACACCAAATATTCATTCATTAGTTAGCTAGGCCGCGTATTTTGTTTATCCACCATCATGCCTCAAGTTGAACAAATAACGCGGCCTGGATAACTAGTGAATGAATATTTGCAATACAATACTTATCAATGCTATAAGTGTAGCTACCAGTTTAACTCTTAATTATGATTTCATTCCTTTAGTTCGCATTCTTTTAAACTTGCTGCTTAATCTAAATGGTAACACAACAAATTGCCACAATCCAATATTTTATAGTAAAGGCTATCTTCTCTCTACTTGCTTCGTTGATTTGCACTTAGAAATATCTATTCTTAAGAACCAATGTTGAAAACCGCTTTTTTCCAGTTAGAGTATTCAAAATATAATAAATCCTAACAGAGGGTAGGCATCCTTCTAACTACATTCACCTTCTCGTAGTCCATGCAAAACCTTGTGGTATATATATATATGTCGTCACTTTCTATGTAGTTTATTATCCATGTATATAAATTTAACCCTCTCTTTATGTAGTTTATGTATGATGTAAGATAGTAAATTCTACTTTTGTTTTGTTACGGTTTAGTTTACAGTTCATTTATATTACAGTTTTAGTTATATTAAAGTGCTAATTTACCTTCTAGCTAGAGCACGTTGAAGTCTAGTATGTATGTATCTATTATGAACCTGACACGAGCGTCCCCTAGCAATGACATACAGATATTAATGTTGTAAACGACCATGTAAATTAACTGGTCATATGAAATGTAATCTCATGATCTAACAACTATAGGAATACTCTGCCTTAAGCTTAAACAAGTTAGTTAACGAGTTAAACAATTTAGTGCTGATTGGTACTCGACGTTGTTATTGATATTGGAATTGTTTAAATTAGGAGTATTGTTTGTTCTTGATTACGTTTTTTTCTTCTGGTTCCTTTCTCCTGATTCATTTATTTATTGGAATAAGTATTAACATTGATATTTATGATATATTGTTCATTAAGATTAGTATCAAGTCTTCGCCAGGCACGTATTTTTGTTAACTGTTTTTGATAAGTGATATGTTCCATATTTGAACTGTTTGAAAGTTTAATTTTGGGTATATTGTGGTTGTCAGTGTTTATTATATTCATTTTTTGTTAGACCCTGGTTGTAGCCGTTGTGTGTTTTAGTCAGTTATAACATTAGTTTACGTGTGTATGAATATAATTCTATATGCTCCTGTTGATGTAGGTTTTGTATGTTAGAGACTGTGTGAATATGTAAAAAGAAAAAAATGAGTTATATGGATAATATAAAATTAACATTTGTTGGGCAACTGCGGCCCAACAAACAAACTTTATTTCAAACTAATAATGTAAAATCTCTGTTTCTTACAGCTGTAGGATATACAACAGAATTATAAAAAAATGCACGAATTAACTTGTTCATTATCTTTCAAAAACTCGATCTGTATTTTCTATCTATCATACATCTGTTGTTCTAAGGACTAATTGAACTTAAACCCATTGTTTTCAACCTTCCTTGAAGAAATGAGAAAATAGCAATGTAAGTGTAATATAGTTCTACGGTTTTGTACCAGACATGCGTGTTTTTTGTGCTTACGGAAGTCCAATCATGTAAGAAACTATTAAGCGTAAGCTATTGAGTAAATATATTGTTTGAAGCTATATTTAGGTTTTTTTGTAATTTAGGTGTTTACTAGAGGACGCATAACGTCCAGGTCGAGAAATTTCGTGAAAGTTCAAATCGAGAAGCTTCGTGGCGTGTTTAGAAACAAGGGCACGATATAAATATGATTGAGTAGAGTTACTTCAGAGTTAGTAAAATTATTCACTCATAGAAGTGTGAGTTATTGCGTTTATTTTGTTATTCAGTTACTTTATCAAATAGCCGTGAAATTGTACAAGTACGTTTATAAGTAAGTTAGGCCACATTCGCTTTGGAGCTTATGTTGAAAAGTTCATGTAATTGAAGTTAAGCATACAAGTGAACATGGCTGTAGTAAACGTTTATTGAATATATAGCTGCCTTAAAATAGAACATGTTATAAGAATGGTGGTAGCTATGGGAATATTTTGATGAAAATATAATAGATCTTAGAGCAAACTTTAACTTTCAAGAGGACAACAAGACGCAAGTCTTGAAATTTATAGGGAGTAGGGAATTTAACCTGATAGGATGAAAGCACGGTGGGGACTTTGTGGAACAGGTGACCGTTTCGGTAACCGTAAAGACCTATCAAGAACCCTGAAATTGAAGTGTCTTCTAAGGCTCCCTTAATAGTCAAGGTAGAAATGACAAAGAGAACTAAACTCTCCTGAGGGATTAATGGTTGAATGATAATAAAAATGTCATTATTGGGGCTACAAAAGCAAGAAACCATATATTTCGAGTCAAGTCTGGATAGGACATTGTAACAAATGAAAGTGTACAGCTAATACTTTCATATCAGAGAACACCAGTTGTAGTAACCTCTGACGTAAAATATAGGAAGTCTGATGTCAAATCTTCAGATAAGGACAGCTTACAACCTCACTTACAAGAGCCGTATAATCAGAGCTGTATAGGTATTCCAGCTGACCTTATGACTTAGGCTAAATAAATCAAATATATCATAAGATTGATACTAGAGATGTAGCCCCGACATTTAAAACAGGCGCAGGCTTTCGAGGAATTAGAAATCAAGAAGAAACAAGGAGTTATAGAACCAAGTACTAGTACCTGGTCATCACTTATTGTACGTGTGAAAAGAAGAAGATTGATTAATGCAACTGTTATTCAAAATTGTATTTTTATATTTGTATTTAGTAATAATAACTAATACAAACAATTCAAACAAGGCTATCTAATTCATGGAAGAAAATAACCAGAGTCACAGTAACGTTTATGTTAACAACACAGAGACGACATTTAATATTTATTTGGAAAATGACACATTTTTACTGAATCCCACGTTCTTCTACAAACTATTGAAGTTTTATGAAGGTAAAATAAATAAAGATTTTCTTCTCCTCTGGTTCTTTTTCCCGATTCCGGATTATTGAAATAATTATTAATTAATTAATCCTGATATACTGATCTTGTGTTATTCATTAACGTCTGTATCATGTCTTGGCCAGACACGTATTTATTAACTCTGTTTTTGGTAAGTTATGAAATTTATAGTACAAAATAGAGCAGAGAAAATAGGAAAGTAAATTTAATATTTTTTCAAAGTTTCGGACCAGACATACGTGTTTTTTGTGCTTACGTATGTCTAATCATGTAAGAAACTATTAGTCCTTAACTACTGAGAAAATGTATTGTTGCAAGCTCTATTTTCATATATTGTAATTTACACATTTGCTAGTGGACGTATAACGTAAAGGTCGATAAAGTTCGAGAAGCTTCGTGTAGTATCTTAAAACAAGGGCACCATATAACATGAGTAAACACTGATGATTGAGTAGAGTAAGTTCAGAGTTAGAAAAGTTACTTACTGATAGAAGAGAGAGAGTTATCAAGTCTATTTTGTTATTCAGTTATTCGATCAATTAGACGTGAAATCATATAATTTATTTCATAAGTACGTTAGGCCTACAATCATGTCGGAGCTTATGTTAAAATGTTTATGAAACTAAAATTATTGAAGACATACATTAATTGCTATCATTACATAGATTGGAATCGGCAATATCTTACCAAATAATACAAAAATACCCACCTAATAATAGAACAAAAGGAGAGATCTATGGGATTATTTTGGAGAAAATATAATAGATCTTAGAATAAACTTCAACTTTCAAGATGACAACACAATTTACTGAAAGTAGGGAATATTAACCTGATAGGGTGAAGTAAGGTGGGGGCTTTTTGAGCCATGTGCCCGTTTCGGTAACCGTGTAAAACTATCAAGAACCCTGATAATCAAGTGGCTAATAAGGTTCTGCCCTGGTAATAGACATATTAGGTTTAGTGTATAGCACATACTGAAGGGTTAATGGCTGAATGAGTTCCCGTGGAACCAAAAAAAAATAAAATTTTCATTATTGGGTCCACAGACGCAAGAAATCACAAATCGTCAATCATCCTCTCTTTGTGTAGCGAAATGTTTAAACTATCCAGGATCTTCTCTCATTGTCTACCTCTACTTATTTTCCTCACAAATTTCCCAGTTGTTAACAAGTGTTCCATCCTTCATCATATGACCAAACAATGCTGCTTGTTTTTTACGTACTTTTGTTATCCGGTCTATATAGGAAACCTTGAACATTTTACACAGGAACCATATTTCTGTCGTATTCAATTAATTTTCCATTTGTTTGTTTATTGTCCATGATTCACAACCGTACATCAAGATTGGTTCGATGTAGGAGCTAAGAACTCTTTTGCGCTCTTTCATTGATATATATTTGTTAGTCAGTATATTCTATCATCTTCATAAATGTTGTTTTAGCTTCTACAATTCTGCTCTTAACCTCATTTTGACAACTGTCATTTGTTTGTTTATTGTCCATGATTCCAGATATCAGTGTTGTGAAAGATTATGTTAATTAGCTGGTCACATGAGATGTTACCTCGTGATATAACCATTGAATAAAAACCGTGCCTTATGTTTAAACGAGTTAGTTCACGAGATACAGTTAAAACCTATTATTGCTGATCGTTACTCGATATTGTTATTAATCTTGAAGTTACTTGAATTCACAATATTTTGTTTTTTGAAATTTATATATATATATGTAGTATAAAACTGACATAAGCTTCTCCTAGCGATGACATAACTGAAATTTAACGAGCTTAAGCTAGAAGGTGAGTTAACACTTTAATATAATTAAGAATTCATAATGTACTAAATGCTAGAAGGAATAATAAAAGAACGGTAAACGAAACCATAACATATTAAAAGTAGAATTTACTATCTCACAACATATGTAAAAACTGGCGTATAAGATCATATTTGTATTCACAGACGCTAAGTATACATAAAGTACATAAACAATGACGATATATTTTTTAATTTAACTTCATAAAACCCTAACAGCTTCTAGCGACCCAGGGATTTCAGCATAAACGTGTCCTCCTCTTCCAATTATTTCTACAGTAAAGTATTTGTGTTAATATAAACATTAATGTGACTTTGATTATTTACAAGTATACTGTCATTGTATTTTATAATTATTTACATCTATGAATTAAGTAACCTGGTTGAAAATGGATTTTTAGTTATTATTATTAAATACGTATATAAATGTACATCCAATGAGACAACCTTGTTTGCTTGCAAAATAAATCAGTGAAGTTATAGAGAAAAAGGAATAGAAAATCCAGCTAGTATCTTCATATTTTGTGTCGTTTTTGACTCTTTGTTTCAGGTAAGAAGTTAAGTAAGGAGTGAGGTTTCCAAACGTTTGTAGTGTACCGATTGCTAGATTAAACAGGAAACATCCACCAACTGATATCAAGGGTCGAACTTCCATTCTGTTAAATTTTTTGTATACGAATAATGCTAGTACTTTATAGTTTTAACATACGTAGAAAAATAGTTATACATATGATATGGACAGCCGCCAAAAAAACACCACTAACGACAACTCCACTGAACAACTCAAAATCTACTATAAAAACCAATTTTCCACTGCATACAAGACAGACGAACGGATTCTAAAGGATACCGTTTACAAAAATACTACACC
>NW_013678994.1:7503-9405 GCF_000517525.1 Limulus polyphemus | reverse complement strand
TGCTCAGTCACAACAAGAAACATCTAAAGGTGCTCAGTCACAACAAGAAACATCTAAAGGTGCTCAGTCACAACATGGGGCATCTAAAGGTGCTCAGTCACAACATGAGGCATCTAAAAGTAACCAGTCAACTGCATATCGTATCGTGTTTGTATGTTTGTTGTTCATACATAATTTAGACTGCTAAAAAAAGAGCGATCAGTGAGAATGACCAGTAAATATTAATTATAAATTCAAAAACAAACTAAAATAGTATGTATCAATGTGGTCTTTCATACTAGAAACGTGTGTATCAATGTGGTCTTTCATACTAGAAACGTGAGTTTCAATGTGGTTTTTCATACTAGAAACGTGAGTTTCAATGTGGTCTTTCATACTAGAAACGTGTGTATCAATGTGGTCTTTCATACTAGAAACGTGTGTTCAATGTGGTCTTTCATACTAGAAACGTGTGTGTTTCAATGTGGTCTTTCATACTAGAAACGTGTGTTTCAATGTGGTCTTTCATACTAGAAACGTGTGTATCAATGTGGTCTTTCATACTAGAAACCTGTGTATTTTAAACGTGTGTATTTTATGCAATAGAAGTATATGTGGGATATTTTTATATACCTGTCCTCTAATTTTAACAGTTTTTCTTTAATAAATACAATTACACAAAACTTGGAATTCGTATGTAATAACTTATTTTTATTATGTTTTTGATAATTTAAGTTTCATTGTTATTGTCAACGTCTTTAGAATTATGTTTTTTTCTATTTTAGGGCACTGCATGGAAAACACCCGGTAGGATGAACTTGCAAAATGTTTAATAACAACAAAATTTAAACAATTTAGAAGTTATGAGCTGAAATTTAACATGTTAATTCCACCTACCTTTAATTTTTAAATTAATTTACTTTCAACTTATTTATAAGTAAATATAATTTAATTGTAGTTATAATTATCGTAATATCTGCAAAATTCTTTATTCACGTTTGATGGCATCAGTTTCCCGATGTTATTTTAATGTGTAGATACATCTATGTAAGTTCGTTTCGTACAAGATACAATAATCTATTTATATAATTAGGGAAGTCTATAAAATTACCAGTGAACACACACACACCAGTACAAAACTGTAAGTTTTAGAGGACTTACTTTTCCTCGGGTCTCTGTTTTAATATAATAGAGCAATAATTACACATAAAATATTGAACATCTTTGTGTTCTGAAGAGATTATAAAGATACCAACAATATATTGTTCGTGCTTCTCGCAAGATTTGTTGTTTACAGATTGTGTTAACTTTTATTTCTTTAATTCTAAAAAGAAACGAAAATATTTGAAATTTAAAGTCAAACAATTTAAGTATCTCTTAGAAGAGAAAACTACTTGATAAAAAGTTAACTCAGCATGAAGTCACGTAACTATGGATCCACTTATTTTGAATGATATTAACTCGTGACATTTTTCACTACATTTTGTGTTACTTTGTGGTTCACTGTCCACCTTTTCTGTTCCTATCCCACATTCCCTCCTTCACTACATTTTGTGTTACTTTATGGTTCACTATCCACCTTTTCTGTTGCTATCCCCCTCCCTACTTCATCTCACCCTTCACTACATTTTGTGTTACTTTATGGTTCACTATCCACCTTTACTGTTGCTATCCCCCTTTCCCTACTTCATCTCACCCTTCACTACATTTTGTGTAACTTTGTGGTTCACTGTCCACCTTTTCTGTTCCTATCCCCCTTTCCCTCCTTCACTACATTTTGTGTAACTTTGTGGTTCACTATCTACATTTTCTGTTCCTATCCCCTTTCCCTCCTTCACTACATTTTGTGTAACTTTGTGGTTCACTATCTACATTTTCTGTTCCTATCCCCTTTCCCTCCTTCACTACATTTTGTGTAACTTT
>NW_013678994.1:4459-6706 GCF_000517525.1 Limulus polyphemus | reverse complement strand
TATCCCCCTTTCCATCCTTCACTACATTTTGTGTTACTTTGTGGTTCACTATCCACCTTTTCTGTTGCTATCCCCCTTTCCATCCTTCACTACATTTTGTGTTACTTTGTGGTTCACTATCCACCTTTTCTGTTGCTATCCCCCTTTCTCTACTTTTGGCCCAAGATCCAAATATCCAATAGATACGGTACTACTTAACAAAATAAGACTTGTCAACAAAAGAATACCTATATGAAGATGTAAGTATGCTATAAAAGATAGTCTGTTCGTGCTCTCGACAGCCTAAGATCCAGGTAGCAAGCAAGTACGAGAGACGTATTGACAGACGAACGTACGGCGACAAGAGGGAGCTGTTTGATGGGGTAGGTTTTGGTTTTGTTACTTACACGTTTACTAAGCATCTCAATATAGTCTAAATTCCTGTAATTACTTGAAATATATCAAAGTTGGACAAAAAGTTCAAGATGTGCCATAGATCTTTATAACATTGATGTTTGTTTCGTTATGGTTGTATCGCGTATTATTCCTGTTCTGTTACTAATTCTAGTTACCAATCTTGGCTGTATAACTAAAATAATATAAATACTAGAATTATGAAAGATCCAGTTTATTCATAGTGGTCAAGTAAATAATTAAATAAATACAAAAAACAAAACAAGAGATATTTTCAATTCCCTCCAAGATTGACCAGTTTTATCAAATGGAATGAGGATAAAGAGGAAAATATAAAAAGTTGCAACTTCGTTTGGGGTGCCCCCTAGTGGCACATCGGACTTACAACGTTAGAAACCGGGTTTCGATACCCATGGTGGGCAGAGCACAGATAGCCCATTGTGTAGCTTTG
The DNA here is from genome assembly GCF_000517525.1 of Limulus polyphemus. Lineage (NCBI taxonomy): Eukaryota > Metazoa > Arthropoda > Merostomata > Xiphosura > Limulidae > Limulus > Limulus polyphemus. Next base: position 5,862 of record NW_013678994.1, on the reverse strand, counting down.
TGCTTAATTACAAACAAACAAATCGTTTGGGCTACTCAGTAAAAAAAGCCCTAATAAGAGATTTCAGACGTAGCTATCTCTTAATCATTTAGACTCCAAAGTTTTCCAAATATATAGTGTTGCGTGATTTAACTGCGTGGAAACTTTAAGAACTCTGTATTATTAACAAATATATTAAATAATTGTTTTTATTCCTTATGTGTACTTGGTAAATTATTTTAATTAGAATAAAAACCGATTGTTTGTTTGTTTTTTTAAGTATGCACAAAGCTACAGAAGGGCTATCTGTGCTCTGCCTACCACGGGTATCGAAACCCGGTTTCTAGCGTTGTAAGTCCGCAGACATACCGCTGTGCCACTAGAAGGCAATAAAAACTGAATAAATAAAGAGGATTATAATGGTAAAACTTAAACTAAAACCGAACAATGCATAGTGAATGAAGACCCTAAACATTATTGTTATAGTCCAAACCTTGTGTCTTTACGAACTACACATGATACAATAATTATGTGTTGTTGTTTTTTTCTTTTATTTATCAACTAAAGCATGAGAAGAATTACTTATAATGTTACTAAACTTTTGTTAAAATGATTGCATATATGTGTTAAGGATTTATTTTACTATCTGGTAAAGTAAAACAGACTCAAAAACCCCATAGATATATTTTTAATGATGTGAAATACATAATGAATACAATTAATGTATTAAATCATTTATAGAGTAATTATCTCTAATATGTTTGTCTGCTTTTGTTTTTCATGTAATTGAAATATTTCGTTTACTTACGGTTATTTACAAGTGAAGTTTTACAAGATTAATATACTGATATGCACAGGAATTTAATTCAGAGGATGGTATTGATATATATTTTAAGTCTGTATAAATAACATGACATAAAAACTTAGACTTTTTAAAAAGTAGATCAACGATCGTACAGTTTCAATAAGAAGGAAAGTTACCTCATCCTAGAAAGACTGCTTGTTCCATGTTCAAATGTACTAGATTATTCTTTCAGTGATGACTTCTAGTAATTAGTATACCACTCTGGCTGACACAAATAGGGGTTGGAAAACTCTTACGAAGCCGAACTTGAGAGACAGTGGGAGGATAAAATGGCCACATTTAAGGATAGAGGACCACCTAAACTTCCCAAGTGGGACCCTTCCACTCCTAGGAACAAGGAGGTCGGTGCTCGTCGTCATGAAGAGGAAGAAGATGAGGATATTGAATTACACATGCCTTCCATACCTGAGCCGACACATGCTAAGCCTGCTGACGATGAAGAAGAGGAAGAAGAAGAAGAAGAAGATGAAGATGAAGAAGAGGAGGAGGAATAGTGTACAACGTTTAATGAAGAAAATGTTCATGGTTTGTGTAATTTAAACATTAAATAAAGCAAATT
>NW_013678994.1:0-3943 GCF_000517525.1 Limulus polyphemus | reverse complement strand
GGATATCCCATATTAACTTATCGTGCCCCTGGTGGGATATCCCATATTAACTTATCGTGCCCCTGGTGGGATATCCCATATTAACTTATCGTGCTCCTGGTGGGATATTCCATATTAACTTATCGTGCTCCTGGTGGGATATCCCATATTAACTTATCGTGCCCCTGGTGGGAAGCCCATATTAACTTATCGGGCCCCTGGTGGGATATCCCATATTAACTTATCGTGCTCCTGGTGAGAATCCCATATTAACTCAGCGTGCCCCTGGTGGGATATCCCATATTAACTTATCATGCTCCTGGTGGGATATCCCATATTAACTGGTGAGACAGCAGTAAGTTTTACGGACTTCGTGTCCCCCGGTGGGACAACAGTAAGTTCACGGACTACCAAAGCTAAAATCCAGGGTTCGTTTCCCCGCGTTGGACACAGCAGATAGCCCAATATGGCTTTGCTCTACAAGAAATATATTGTGCGGTTATTTTCGTTTTTGTTTTCTTGTAATCAGCAGAAACAGTTCAAATGTATATTTATTTGAAAATTTGTATTAAATTTTCCTCACTGTTAAAGGATAAGAATTTCGTTGAAGTTACATAAACGGTTAACAATGCTTAATTAAGTTATGCATAAACGGTTAACAATGCTTAATTAAGTTATGCATAAACGGTTAACAATGCTTAATTAAGTTATGCATAAACGGTTAACAATGCTTAATTAAGTTATGCATAAATGGTTAACAATGCTTAATTAAGTTATGCAATAGGGACAAAAGCATAAAGAATTTTAAAACTAACTACTGCATTCAAATCCGCGAGACAAATATGATTTTGTCGAAGATAGCCCTCGCGTTGCTTTGTGGGAAATTCAAAATAAACCAAATATGTTTATATCAAAGATACTTTATGAAACTATCTGTCGTTTCAAATTCATTAGACACAAAAAAATATCTTGTCTGTAATGTCCTGCTGTTGAGTCACTCAACTAGCAAGTTTAAATCCCGTCACCAAACATGTTCGTCCTTTTCAGCTGTAGGGGCGTTATAATGTAGCGCTCAATTCCACTATTCGTTGGTAAAGGTAGCTCAATAATTGGCGGTGGGTGGAGTTGGCTAGCTGCCTTTCCTCTAGTCTATCACTTCTAAATTGAGGACAGCTAAAGCAGATAGCCCTCGAGCAGCTTTGGGCGAAATTCAACAAATAACCAAAAACGTCTTCCACTGGTAATTCCCGAAAATTTTAATCAACTGTCCACTTTCAAATTTCATTTAGTCCGTAACAAGATATTACATATCAAATTTAGTTTTTAGGATTCGGAGATTTCGAATCCATTTCAACTGTTTGTCAAGCTGTAACCGTCAAACTTAACCTTTGAAAAGCAGGATACAAAAATGAGTCGTCATGAAATGGGACAAAAGTCAACATTGTATACTATTTTTATCGTAGAAGGTTGTCAAACGTTACTGGGTATTTGAGTTTTGACCTTTGAACTGCACCCAAACAAAATGGCCACCAAAGAAAGGTGGAGCAGCACCATTATTCCCAGACGATAATGTTGTGTGATCTGTGAGAACTACTTTATTATACCTATTAAGCCTAATAAAAATGAAGTTATACGGTCTCATCTAGAAGGTTATATTTTTCAAGCTGATTGAAGTACAATACCACTAAATAACACTGTAATTCAAAGACATTTATTCACAAAAATAACACTGTAATTCAAAGACATTTATTCACAAAAATAACACTGTAATTCAAAGACATTTATTCACAAAAATAACACTGTAATTCAAAGACATTTATTCACCAAAATAACATTGTAATTCAAAGACATTTATTCACAAAAATAACACTGTTATTGAAAGACATTTATTATTTTGTAGATTAATGTTCAGACATGGTTTTAAGTAATCTTTCCTTGGCATCCTCTCTCTTTTACATGAATTTAACCCGACTAAAAATCTTCCATAAAGAAAAGTTAGTTATGCAAATATATTTCAAGACTACGTATTATACTAACTTTGGTGTAGAACCTTGACCATTTAGCAGAAAAACTATACTCCAACTTTTACGCCCCTCCAAGTGGCTAAATGCTAAGTCTGAAGGCTTATAATGCCAAAAAACTGGGTTTCGATACCCGTGACGGACACAGCACAGATAGCACATTATGTATCTCTGTGCTTAACATCAAACAACTAAAATCAACTTTTACTCAAAAATGTCTGAAGGCGTTTTGAAAATCGGACTAAAGTAGCATAGTTCAGAAGCAATTAGAACCCTAATTTCACGGCCATAAGTAAAAAAACTGAAATATGTATTTTTCCTCCAGACTATTCTATTGTTTACTGATCTTTGAAATGGAATATCATTGGTTACAATGGTTTTATTTTCTTCAACAGGTTGTTCCAGATACTATGTTATACTAGTGGAAAATGTGAAGAACCACAGACACTATTTCTTCTCACTGATCATATTGCCTTCTTCTATGAGTTTCATCTATAGTTTAGTCCTAGATGCCTAAACCTCCCACTGCGTGTTCGTTTTCCATTAGTTTTCTTAAAATTGCTTTACTATTGAAATCATAATATTTCAATCAATATAAACAATTTAGAAATTATCACTAATTGCATTTGTTACTTAAACAGGCATATTATAAACTACACAGTCTGTGAATAAACAGTTAACGTGACTCAACCCGAATTGGTTGGTGTTTTTTCATGTGTACTTCCATTATAAGGATGTCCCAGTTCTTCAGCTATGTTCAGAAAATTAACAGAAACATTAAAGCTTTCTCGCGTTAAAATTAAATCAATAAACACGATTTCTCAGTGGTGTCCAAGTACTTGGTTCAAAATATTTCATTATGTCTACAGAACTACAGCCACGATATGAAAAAACTCTATGGATTACGATCTTTCAATGTTTAACACATCGAAAACAAACCTTTCAAAATAGCCAGGGTCATTTCAGAAAGATAGAAAATATGGGCCTTTATCATTTGGAAGTAAGACTAATTTGTAATTTGCCAACGTTTTTGAAACTGCAATTAAATCAAGAGGTCCATCAGTTTTCAAAATGGGATTTATGCATTAACAAATATTATATGCACTAACACTTTTTATTTTTCTTCTTCTGTATGGCCTGGCTTAGAAATAAAATGATATTTTGTTTTTATAGGCACAGCTGTGTTTGCGTGGAAGGTTTCTTCTCTTGTGAAAAATAAACATTAGTTTAAAATTAAAAAACATCGTATTTATTTATATATATTACAGAACTTTGAAAGGAACTTTACTAAATTTTAATGTTCTTGTTTAAGTGGATTTTAAAGCAGTTTAAAATATGAATGACTTCATTTCATTTATTCGCTCTTTGTTGTCTGTCTGCGAAATATACTCTGGTGGTGAAATTATTTACAATTATATTTAACAAGTTTAACCCTTTTATGATATTAATTCTCGACTATAAACAGTTAGACATTATGGGGTTTTACTGATATCATTTAAGTGACTTAATAAAAATCTGAGAGCAGAAAATTTTAACGTTGTTATACCTTGCCGCCAGGGGTAAAAATAAATCTTAATTGTACAATAACAATTTAAGGAAGGTGGCTAATAAAATTCACGAACATTAAATCATGAAATGTGAGGAAAACCAGGAAGGTGGCTAACAATATTCATGGACGTTAAATCATGAGGTGTGAGGAAAACCAGAAATGTGGCTAGCAATATTCATGGACGTTAAATCATGAGGTGTGAGGAAAACCAGAAAAGTGGCTAGCAATATTCATGGACGTTAAATCATGTGATGTGAGGAAAACCAGAAAAGTGGCTAGCAATATTCATGGACGTTAAATCATGAGGTGTGAGGAAAACCAGAAAAGTGGCTAGCAATATTCATGGACGTTAAATCATGTGATGTGAGGAAAACCAGAAAAGTGGCTAGCAATA